>NC_133112.1:19922947-20165711 GCF_022965805.1 Primulina eburnea | reverse complement strand
TTGCTTCAAGCCACTTGGATGAATCGGCATCAGATAACGCTTCCTTGAAGGTCCTTGGATCACATCCATGGTTAGGCTCATCATGGCCTTCTTCAAGAAGCTGACCATACCTCATAGGTGGTCTCGAGACTTTCTCGTATCTGCTAGGAGCTTGTATCTCCTCTCTTGGCTCATCGGGTGTGGGTTCTATAATTGTGGGTTTCTCTCGAACCTCTTCGAGTTCTATCATCTCCCTTTTTCTATCCAATAGAAAATCCTTTCCAAAAAGGTTGCATTCCTAGAAACAAACACTTTGTTTCTTGGGGATGATAGAAATGATATCCAACTTAATTCCTTGGATATCCCACAAAGTAACATAAAATGGATCAACAATCCAATTTATCTCCCACTACCTGCTTCACATAAGCAGGGCTCCCCATATTCTAAGATAAGAATATTTGGGAGGCTTACCCATCCATATCTCATATGGTATCTGCCTTTGAATGGACATTTAGGAATATCTTTTACTTTTAAGTTATAGAGATCGTTTTCAAGTTCTCAAGTACCAATTAAACATTCATTCTTGTAAATGTTGCAAACACCTTTGCTAAATAAACAAGAATATCCATTTTATCACATAGAAATGGAAACAATGTTTTACAAAAAGGTACAAACAAAACATCTCTTAAAATTAACTTAACTATTGTTCAACAATAAGTAAACATCCTTAATAGCCTTGGCAGCAACTCTTGCTCCATTGCCCATCCTCAAGAAGGTCACACCTTCCTTAAGCTTCCTACTTCTTCCCATCACCTGTAACCCATTACAGAGATGTGAGTCACAACCGGTATCTAATACCCAAGAAGTAGAGTTAATTAAAATGTTTACTTAAATTTAGAACATACCGTTTCCAGAACACTTCTGGGCAGATATTCTTGCAATTTCGCTCCAATGTCCAGGCTTCTTGCAGTGATGACAAACATCACCAGTCTTGTCAGCCTTAACTGGTCTGGCTGCTCAACGGGATTCGGAGATTGCCTCAACAAGGGCACGTTCTTTGGGACGTTGGAAAGAACTCTTCTTTCCCTTCCCATGTGGATCAATCTTCGTACCAGATGAAGAACCCACATAAAGAACCAACTTCTCTTTCTTGATGGTGGATTCAAACGTAACAAGCATGTTCACCAACTCCTCAAGGGTCGGTTCCATCTTGTTCATGTTGAAGTTCACCACAAAAGGATCAAATGAGCTAGGCAGCGATAACAGCAACACGTCGGTGGTCAACTCCGAAGGCAAGATCAGATCCATGCCAACGAGCTTGTCCACGAGCCCGATCACCTTTAGGCCATGCTCATGGACCGAGGCCCCATCTCGCATGCGCAAAGTGATCAGCTCCTTGACGGTAGCATGCCTAAGAGGACGCGTTTGCTCTCCAAAGAGCTCTTTGAGATGCAAATGAATGTCAGCAGCACTCTTTGCACCCTCAAAACGCCTCTGTAGCTCATCGTTCATAGAAGTCAGCATATAACACCTGGCTATCAAGTCATGGTCACACCATTCCTTGTAAGCCTGCAATTCCTCAGGATTGCAGTCAGTCGGAGCCTCAACAGGGGGCGACTGAGTCAGTGTATATGTTACCCTTTCCGAATTTAAGACTATTTTCAAATTTCTTAGCCAAGTGAGGTAATTAGGTCCAGTTAATATGTGTTTGTCGAGTATTATAGATATCGAATTGCGCATCGAAGACATTGTGATTTGTACTGAAAAGTAAAAACAGATAAATGTTGATGACTTTTAAATATTTAGTAAGATATGAAGTTGGACTTTACTTCATAAATATTTGCTCCCACTGTTTTGACATCTTTCACTACCCTCTAGTGAAAACGGGAAACTCCTTTCCTCAGTAGGTACGTAAGGTCCAATTAGCGAATTGTGATCCCGAATAATATCAGCCAATCACAATTCCTAAAAGGTAGTTTCCAATTGCATCACAATGCAACCCTCTACGTAAACTTTTGTCTCACGTTTGATTAGGACCCAATAATATGACGTCGTTCATCTTACGTGTCAAGCCTACCCATCGATGTTGAACCTTAATGGACGGTCGCCATGAGTTCCCTCAATAATATGAGCCGAAATCATGGGAGTTCCACGTAGTTCACATCACCATGTCAATGGATGTCACAGCTTTCCGGCACCCAGGGCCCCCCAATAATATGAGCCGAGCCCCGAGTACGGGTAGCGTTCATCATGCACCCATTGTCGATGGAAGACAAGGAAATTATAAACAAATTTATAATTCCCCTTTTCGGGCTTGATATTAATTTTGAATCTTATTCAAAATGAGGGTTTTTAATTTTGAAAGGTCTCATCATTAATTTTATTTTAAAAGCTCGCCATGTTTGATCGTATGTTTGTCGGATTCATGCAACTTTGTTATTATAATAATAATAACGCACATACTCATTATTTATAACATATCATGCATATATTATAAATAGAAAACAGTACAAGGATGATCAATTGCCCCAAAACTAATGGCCCGTGTGAGCCAAACACGGGCCTAGGTCCAATCCTAGGGTAAATGCAGGGATGCAATGCAACTAAATTATTACATTAGCATCCCATATTACATGTCTTCGATCTTCATAATCACCAAGGCCACCATCTTCCAATCTTGATCTTCTACTATTCTAATATTTACATTTAAATATCCATGGCACATAGGGATACATCTCATGGGGTGGGAACGGGCCATAAACCAAGCCCACTTTATAAATTGATAATTATTACAATCATACAACACAAATATCCTAGCATACACCTAGCAAATTGGGCTTGGGCTTTTGATCATCCTTCATGCATAATATCACATATCATACACCATCACTTAATTATCACTATAATTAATTGATCCAATATTATATATCTTGATCCAATCACTAACCGCCACAATTATAAATTAAAATCAACAAAGCTATACAAACACCTTTGTCTACTTTCAAATTAATTTATTTATAATCGAATTTCTTGTAAATCACAATTTACTATAAATAATTAAAGTCCTACTTCAATTATTTATTTATGAGAAAATATGTGCAACAATTGTAAATTTAAACTTAAGGGCCCCAAAAACCATTTTACACCTAAATATTTTGGCCCATTTAAATTTCACAAATTATGTTGGCCATCCAATGGCCCAACATCTCAAGGCCCATGACACTAAGATTGTCCAAAACACTTTTGGAAACCCTAGCCGCCATCACCGTCGCCGGAGCTCCGTCGCCGGATTCCGGCCACAACAAAATTTTTTTTTTTATTTATTTAAAAACTGGAACTTTCGGGGGCTGCCCCTTGCTGCCCGAATCTCGGGCAGCCCTCGGGCAGCCCCCGAAAAATTATTTTTTTTTTTTGTTTTTGCTTCAAAAATTTCGGCCTTGATGTTTTATTGCACCAAAAAATCTCAAACGGTTAGAACTCGATCTCAATACAATATTACGTAAATATAGCACAAAAACCGTAACCTTAGCTCGGATACCACTTGAAAGCGGACCGGTTACGGTGGCCGGAAGCGCAACGGAATCACAAAAATCGAATTTTAGAGGAAAATTTTCGGCCACCATAGTATTGTGCAATATTTACAATAAAAACACATTCATAGGATGTTTAGAAGTTTTACCTATCAATCACAAGGATTGATGAATGTCACCAACTTTGTTGTGAACAAACAAAGCTCTTCAAATGGAAGACAAGTCTACAAGCTCCTCCTCCTTTCCTTCAAAATAAGGCCCACCACAAGCTAGGTAAACCCCTTCTAGTTTTGCACTAGAAAAACTAGAAGATTTTTCAATGAGAATGATTTTTATTCTTCAACACTTGAAGAACAAAACAAGAAGAAAATATGGAGAGAAAATGGTGATGGATTTCGGCCAAGGTGGTGGGAGATGGAGTGAAGTAGAATCAATTAATTCTTGTCTTGGTTGAGAGAAAAGCAAAAAGCAAAAGGTGCATGCCTTCCATTATTTTAATAAAAAGTAATCCTCAACCCTTCACCTCCCTTGCATGCATATAATATAGTTTTTTATCAAATAAAAAACCATGGACTAAATTCAATTATCTCAAACATATTTGAGATAAAATAAACATTACTTGAATTTACCCAAGTCCCACTAGTTTAAATAATTATTTTAATTGAGCTCTACAAGACTCAATATTATTAATTAATCCAACACTTGAATTAATTTAATTATTTGGGCTCTACTAGGCCCACTAGTGTTTAATTAATTCAACACTTGAATTAATTTAATTTAGTCCATAATAATGTTTATGAAAATCACAATTTTCAAATACATTATTCACTTGGCCAAATTTTAATTTAGGAACACTTCCATAAATTAAAATTTATATTTCTCTCATAGAAGTCATACTTCTATTTTTCTTTACGCTTATAAACACATTTATAAGCCGTTCAACACATTGAACCATTTTCTCCTTTATAGAAGTCATACTTCTAATTTTCCTTACGCTTATAAACTCCTTTATAATCCGTTCAACACATTGAACTATTTTTACTTCTCATCGGGATTTACAAAGCTAGTACTTGTGTGGCCCTCAATGGTTCATTGATACAACTAGCCGTGGGTTCACATCTCTATGTGATTCGGACTAAACATGTCCTTATTCGAGCATACCCTAAGTGCTCCATTCTTACTTATCAACTCCTTGATAGTAAGAACGTCAGAACTCAGTCTGATAGTACCCAACCAATCACGTTAAACGCCTAGCAGCATCGCTTACGTGATTCCCTAGGTATCACATGATAGTGCCTGCAAGAACCATTCAATTATGGTTAGCGTACAGTACGGTCCCTTCAACTCATATATCCCGACCGATTCGACAACTATTGGTTTATCGAGAGTTGTCAATGAATCGATACTATGTGTCATGTTGTGGTTGCAATCGATGGTGTAATCTATGAAACCCCTTTCATAATTACCACCATACTCTGATCAGAGATTTCAACCCACACATACATGAAAAACACATAGGATATCCATACCCGTAGGTAAGCGGTGAATCCCCGGCTACAATGCATCGACTCCTATATGTTTCGCCGTAACACCCAACCTTGCCACCTGATGACCCCATAAGAGTCGGTAAACAAGTTAAAGTGAAACGCTAGCACATAGAGTCTCAATGTTGTCCCGGGTCATAAGGACTAATGGTGTACAACCATAAACTAGGACTTTCCACTCGATAAGTGAGAACCACTTGGAAAGTCCTTTATAGAGGGTTGTTCAGTGCACTCTACAAGGAGCACCTATCTGCATGCTCGGACATCACAATGTCCCCTACCAATGAAACATGGTACTCACATCGCAGATACTAGTCTCTAACTCGAGCGGCCTATATCCTTCTTAGTGGCGGCTGAATCGACTAGGAACCGTTTAGAATATACAGTATTACAAATATGAGTTTCATGATACTCATCATATGAGCATCTCATATTCTTTCTACTATTTGTATATTCAAGGGCTTTATCTATGCAGCTAGCATGGGTATACAGATAAAGATTTGCCAAATAATAATTTCAAATATTATTAAAATAAAGACTGCTTATACATAGAGTTTCATTGTGAACACTCGGCCAACACTTGGCTCGACGGGCACCTACTCTCAATCTCCCACTTGCACTAGAGCCAACTACCCATATGCTTAAAACCCATTGATTCGCGATGCTTGTCGAATAATGGTCCAGGTAAAGGCTTAGCTAGTGGATCAACAACATATCGGCGGAGCCGACTTTGTCAAAGACACTCTCTTTTCCACAATCTCTCCGAGGTATGTGGTACTTTCTCAATACTAGTTTGGATTTCTGATGAGACCTAGGCTCCTTTGCTTGAGCTATAGCTCCCGTGTTGTCACACAACACCGGGACAGGAGCAACTCCATTAGGAATGACGCCCAACTCTTGGACGAAATTCCTCATCCAAACAGCCTTCCTTGCTGCATCTGATGCAGCAATGTATTCGGTCTCTGTGCTGGAATCCGTAGTATTGTCTCGCTTGGAACTCTTCCAAGAGACAGCAGCACCATAGAGCATGAATACAAAACCAGAGGTTGACTTCGAGTCATCGATATCGCTTTGGAAGTTAGAGTCGGTATAGCCTTCCAATTTTAGTTCTCCACCCCATAGACCAAGAACAATTTATTGGTCCTTCTCAACTACTTGAGGATGTCTTTCACAGCTTTCCAGTGTGAAAGACCAGGTTCGATTGATATCTACTCACTACACTTAGTGGCGAAAGCCACGTCAAGACGTGTGAGATCTCATCCCATACATGATGCTACCAATTGCCGAAGCATACGTGAATGCGTGTCATCGCCACTATCTCTGCATCAGTCTTAGGAGACAGACTTGGATAGGGACACGCCATGACACATGGTAGGTTTCCTCCCTTGGACTCATCCATCGAGAACGGCTTCACGATGGTATCAATGTATGTGGACTGGGTGAGACCAGCAATCTGAAACTGAAACTCGGAACTCTTGTTGGTCAATAACAATCAGTTAAACTGGAGTAGTTGCGGATAGAAACTGACTGAAAGATAGAATACAAAACTGAAAGAAATATGCAAGAGTTGTTTCTGGATGTTCGGAGAATTTAATTACTCCTACGTCACCCCCTTCTATCACAAGGATAGGATATTTACTCAAAGACTTTGATCAAGTACAACACTTGTACAGACCCACTTCAGTTTGGACTTACAACTGCCAAAACTGAAACTCTTAGATATACACAGTGTTTTCAGTACGTAACTGATATTAGCACAATTGAGTCTAACGACTTTTAGAGAGTGCTAATAAGCTCATATTGTAGCCTTGATTGCTACGAGTAATTCAAATGAGAGTGAGCTAAGATTTGACAGAGTAACAACAAGCTTAAGATTGAATGATTGTCTCTATGTTTCATCTGCTGTTCTTCAGTTATATTTATACTTCTTTTTCAACAGTAACTTTGATATGCATTTGAATTCTAGTATCCGTTGATTGTCACTTCATCATTCCTTGGGTAATGTTCTCTTCATTGATTGTGATACGGCGTCTTAAATGCAATAGCCGAAACACTTTGTTCTATGCTGTAGTGATCGAGGTGCGACGCTCTTGTAATTTATTTGTCTCCTTTGATCTTTCCCGAGATGTCTTCAGTTGAGAAGCTTTTAAGACACTCTGTTTTTAACTAATCAGTTTCAACTGATCATTTTACTTTGTATCATTGTATCAACTGTCTTCAGTTGCCGAAAATGCTTGTGCGCATTAGTTGATTCATATTTTGTTAATTGATTGATTTACGTTTTGTCAAACTACAGAATCTTGTTTCCAACACATCGTCTTCGTCAGAGCGAGAAGATAAAGGTATAAATTAATGTTGAGTTGGGATTGCACAACTCGGGTGAGGTTTGACTCGAGTTTCCCTAAATCACATACCTTATTCTTTTGCATTTTATTTGCAATTGAATGTGATTGATATTTTGGTCTATGGATTTATAGACAATGTATGTCTTGAGTCATAGGCGGATATGCTTAGTCTTAGACATTTGATCTTGTGACAGAAGGGACCGGATAGTGAGGACTTGTCACTGGCCCATTGCACTTTGTCACAGGACAAGATATTGGCGATAGGACTACAGTCCATGACGGTTAGGTCAGGACACTAGATGTTTTGGTTTTATAAACGTGGATAGAACTGGAGTCTTTTCTATTACTGTTGGTCGATATAGGAATACCAACATCTTTATATCTGGGTGTTTTGGTTATATCGACGTGGATAGAACTGGAGTCTTTTCTATTACTGTTGGTCGATATAGGAATACCACATCTGGAAACCGGGATCCCTAGGCTAGGATTGAGTCTAGTCTAAAATGTGGAGTCACGAGCCTAATTGACAGTTTATATTGATTTGTTTTTATTTATGTTCCTGATCATGGTAAATGCTGAGAATAGGATGTATTCTCGATATGGTTTATGTGCTGATTTTGATATATGTTATGAATGTTTATTTCATGCTTTTATACTTGTTATATGAAATGTATGTATACATGATTTATACTGAGAATGTAATTCTCACCGGAGTTATCCGGCTGTTGTCTTGTTTGTATGTGTACATGGCAACAAGTGGGATAGGATCAGGGTCAAGAAGAGAACGAGGCTGGACTAGATAGCGTGGAGATCCGGGCTTCGAAGCAAATTAGGATTCAGCACTGATATGTAGTTGAACCTAGTTGAATTATTGTAGATAACACAGGATTGTATGTTTATGTTTAATATGTAATTTGAAGTAAATTGCATTGCGTTTCCGCTTTGATGTTTTTTTTTTAAAAAAAAAATTAGACCCTGTTTATACTAATTGATTAATTAGTCATAATTATGATTTAGAACATGATTAGCGTCCGGGTCCCCATAACATTCAAAATGAGGGATTTTAATTTTAAAATTGTCTCATCATTTTAATTTAAAAAATCGCGTGCCACGAGTTTGTATGTTTGCCGGATTCATACAACTATATTATATAATAATATACATACATCCTTACTACTATATATCACATATATCATAATATGACATTCAACAATAAATAAAGATGATCGATTGCCAACACTATTATATCCATGTGAGCCAAACATGGATCCAGGTCCAAAACCTAGGTGAATGCAGGGATGCAAATGCAACAATTACAAGAGCTTCCAATATTTTACATGTCTTTATCTGGATCATCGGGCCCACCATCTTCCAGTCTTGATCTCCCACTATTTCTAATAATTACATTTAAATAACCATGGCACATAAGAGATACATATCATGTGGTGGGAACGAGTCATAAACCAGGCCCACTTTAATAATATCAAATATTAACAAAATGAACAAAACAGTAAAATATACTAACATACACCTAACATATTGGTCAAGGCTCTCGATCATCCTTCATGCATTTAATATCAAATATTAACATCAATTAATTAAACAAATTTAATTAACTGATCAATCATATATCTAATAATTTTATCACTAACCACCACAACTATAAAAGAATTTAATAAATTAAATAAACTATTTTATTTAATTTTCAATTAAATCAACAATAATTGATTTCTTGTAAAACTCATTTTTACCATAAATAATTAAAATCATATTTCAATTATTTATTTCACAAGAAAATTATTAATTTTCTAAAAATCAATTTTCCAAAATAAAAATTGAACCAATTTTCAAAAATATCAATTTTACCCAAAAATTTTAAAATTCTGAAAATTGCACCCTAGGCCCAAACAATTCAGGCCCAACATCCAGCACGGTTACCGAGACGATCCTGGGTAGCCGCCCTCGCTGCCTGCCCGCTGCTCGAACGTTTCGGGCAGCGGCAGCGGCCCTGTGCACGCAGAACGCTCACAGGCGCACGCTGGCGCGCCGACGCCGCGCGTGCGCACAGGCGTCTGCGCCTGCGCTTGCGCGGTGCGCGCAGGCGTCTGGCGCCTGCGCTTGCGCGGTGCGCGCAGGCGTCCGACGCCTGTGCGCAAGGATGTCTGCGCGCACGCTCGCGCTGCCGTGCGCGGCACTGCGCGCACGGACTGCCTGGAACAGTTCCGGGCAGATTTAATTATTTTTTTTGTTTCGAAAATCTGAAAAAAAAATAAATTTAAATCTGCCCGAAACTGTTAAAAAAAATAAATTTTCGTGGTGCTAATTTTTCTAAATATTTTCTTGTGTGGTTAGAAATAAATTATTCAATATAATTTGAAATCATACGATTCAGAAAAATCTTGGCTCTAATACCACTGTTGGATCTCGGTTTTCTACGCACCCAAACGCAACGGAAGTTTTTAAATTTTTTATTTATTTTGACAATCAAAATATATTTTGTTTTGGGCGCTCGTATGATTCTAACAAAAACATACATAGGGTGTTAGAATTATACCTTTAGTGAATTAAATCACTTGACTCCAACTAATCCGGTATGAACGGATTAGCTCTTGATGAATCCCTGCGAACTTTCTTCAATTCTTCTAATTAGGTCCACGACTAGAAGATTTGTTTCTCTTCCAAATAACACTAGAATATTTGGAAGAAGTTTCAACGTTGGAGATTAAAATCGAGAGACGGCTCAACTCTCTTCTACTTGAAAAGTTGGCAAAATAATTTGGAGGATTTTTTTTGGATTGTGATTGCCGATCATCACCATGAAAAAATGAGTGGAGGCTAGGTCAACTTTTTTATTTCCTTATAAACAAGTCATTTAACCTAAATTGCATAATTAACATTAACGGGCTTGATTAATTAATTAGGCTAGTCCAACTAGTTTAATTAATTAATAAAAGTTCATTAATAACTTTCATTATTTAATATGTTGGACTTGTACTCCTACAAGTCCATTAAACATATTCTCAATACATTTAATTTAATATTTAATAAACTCAAGTTTTGAGTTTAATAAATTAAATCAATTGTAAATTCAACATTTGAATTTAATATTTAAATTATAAATTCAACTCCTTGAATTTATCACCTCCAAAATTTAATATTTAATAAACTCAACTTTTGATTTTTAATAAATTAAATTCTCAAATTCTATAAATTAAAATACTTGAATTTATTCTCTCCTAATTTCATAAATTCAACTTCTTGAATTTATTATTTCATAAATTCAACTCCTTGAATTTATTTTCTCAAAATTTAATTATCAGAAATTCAACTCTTTGAATTTACTATATCATAATATAAATTCAACTTTTGAATTTATTCTCTCAACAAGAACAAACGATCCAGTTCTTGTGTGACCCTCAATGGTTCACGGATACAGCTAGCCGTGGGTTCACAACTCTTTGTGGTTCAGAATAATATTTATTCTTATTTGGGCTTACCCTAGTTAGCCCCATTCTTTTCATCAACACCTTGATCAAGAATGTCAGAACTCATTTCTGATTGCACCCATCGGATCATGGTAAGAGCGTCTAGTAGCATCATCACATGATCCCCTAGGTATCACTGATAGTGCCTGCAAGAACCAGTCGATTATGATTAGCATACAGTACGGTCCCTTCATCTCATATATCACGATCGAATCTGCAACCATTGGTTCATCGAGGGTAGCATAATAATTCGATAACTATGTGATAACTATAATAGTGGCATCGCGTGTACTATTGGAGAACTCCTTCTCCAACGTACATCTCATACTCTGGCAAGAGATTTCATGCACTATTATTTCATTAGATCACATAGGATATCCACACCTGCAGGTGAGCGGTGAATCCCCGACTACAATGCACTGGCTCCTATATGTGTCGCAACTGTACCCAACCTCGCCACCTGATGACTCTCCTGGAGCCGGTAAACGAGTCAAAGCACAACGTTAGCATATAGAGCCTCAGTGTTGTCCCAGGTCGTAAGGACTAATGGTGTACAATCATAACCACGGACTTATCCTCTCAATGAATGATAACCACTTGGAAAGTCCGAGGGAGGGTTGTTCGATATAATCATCATACGACCCATCTGCATGTTTGGACATCTCTATGCCCTTACCAAGAAACGCAGTACACAACATCACAGATGCTAGTCTCGAGCTCAAGCGACCATTATCCTTGTTTTAGGCGGCTGAATCGACTAGGAACGAATTTAGAATATGCAGTGTTTACAAATGAGTTTCAACATCGAATTACGATTCATTTGTATTAAAGCATAATCAAGTACTTTATCTATGCTGATTGCATGAGTATACAGATAAAGTATAGATAAAAGTCCTTGATTATGCTTTAATACAAATGAATCGTAATTCGATGTTGAAACTCATTTGTAAACAATGTATATTCTAAATTAGTTCCTAGTCGATTCAGCCGCCTAAAACATGGATAAAGGTCGCTTGAGCTCGAGACTAGCATCTGTGATGTTGTTGTGTACTGCGTTTCTTAGTAAGGGCATCAAGATGTCCAAACATACAGATGGGTAGTCATATGATGATTATACCGAACAACCCTCCCTCGGACTTTCTAAGTGGTTATCATTCATCGAGAGGATAAGTCCGTGGTTATGATTGTAAACCATTAGTCCTTACGACTCGGGACAACACTGAGGCTCTATATGCTAGGGCTGTGCTTTGACTCGTTTACCGGCTCCAGGAGAGTCATCAGGTGGCGAGGTTGGGTACAGTTGCGACACATATAGGAGCCAGTGCATTGTAGTCGGGGATTCACCGCTCACCTACGGGTGTGGATATCATATGTGATCTAATAAATAATAGTGCATGGAATCTCTGGCCAGAGTACGAGATGTACGTTGGATAAGGAGTTCTCAAATAGTACACGCGATGCCACTATTATAGTTATCACATAGTTATCGAATTAATATGCAACCCTCGATGAACCAATGGTTGCAGATTCGATCGGGATATATGAGATGAAGGGACCGTACTGTACGTTAATCATAATCGACTGGTTCTTGCAGGCACTATCAAGTGATACCTAGGGGATCATGGGGCGATGCTACTAGACGCTCTTACCATGATCCGATGGGTGCTATCAGAAATGAGTTCTGACATTCTTGATCAAGGTGTTGATGAAATAATGGGGCCTAACTAGGGTAAGCACGAATAAAGGATTATGTCTTGAATCACAAAGAGTTGTGAACCCACGGCTAGCTGTATCCCTGAACCATTGAGGGTCACACAAGTACTGGATTGTTTGTTCCTGTTGAGAGAATAAATTCAAAAGTTGAATTTATATTATATAGTAAATTCAAGGAGTTGAATTTATGATAATTAAATTTTGAGAAAATAAATTCAAGGAGTTGAATTTATAAAACTTGAGAATTTAATTTATTAAACTCAATTGTTGGGTTTATTAAATATAAAATGTTGGAGGTGATAAAAATTCAAGGAGTTGAATTTATAATTTAAATAATAAATTCAAATGTTGAATTTATAATGTATTTAATTTATTAAGCTCAAAAATTGAGTTGATTAATTAATAAATGAAATATGGTGGATAATATGTTTAATGGGCTTGTAGGGTACAAGTCCAACATATTAAATAATTAAAGTTTTAATGGACTTTGATTAAATTAATTAAACTAGTTGGACTAGCCCAATTAATTAAATCAAACACATTAATATTAATTATGTAATTAGGGTTTAATTAATTATAAATATACATTAAAAAGTCAAACCCAACTAACAACCACCTTACAATTTTCGTGAGTCTCCACTCCCAAAGAGAAGAAAAACTGCCACCTCCTTTGGAAAAAGTTTTTTTTTTAGCCATCTCTCAATTATTTTCTCTCCTTCGCAAATATCTTCCATATTTTCTAGTGCAAATTGGAAGAGGAACATACAAGTCAGTCGTGGACTTGATAGGAGGATTTCATCGAAGAAAGTTCGGGGGAATCAATAAGAGCTAATCCGTTTATACTGGATTAGTTGGAGTCCAGTGATTTATTCACAAAAGGTATAATTTTCTAAACATCATATGTTTATTTATTTCAAACCATACGAGTGTCCAAAATTATTTTGTTTTTCAAAATAAAATAAAAATTTTAAACTTCCGCTGCGTTTTGAGTACGTAGAAAACCGAGATCCAACAGTGGTATCAGAGCCAGGTTTTTCTGAATCGTATGATTTTAAATTATATTGAATAATTTATTTCTAACCACACAAGAAAATTTAGCACCACGAAAATTTATTTATTTATTTTTTCCAGATTTTCGAAACAAAAAAAATAAAAAATTTAATCTGCCCGGAACTGTTCCGGGCAGTCCGTGCGCAGGGACGCGCACGGCAGCGCGCAGCGTGTGCGCGCGGCGTCGGACGCCCGCGTGCACATTGGCAGCACGCTGCGCGTGCGGAGCGTCGGACGCCCGCGCGCACACCGGCAGCGTGCACGGCGTCCTGCACGCCAGCGCGCAGCTCCGCGCGCACAGGCTACGCGCACAGGGGCTGCCGCCACTGCCCGAAACGTTCGGGCAACGGGCGGGCAGCGAGGGCGGCTGCCCGGGATCGTCTCGGGAAGCGTGCAAATTGGTGGGCTTGAATTGTTTGGGCCCAGGGTGCAATTTTCTGATTTTTTCAAATTTTTGGGTAAAATTGAAATTTTTGAAAATTGGTTCAATTTTTATTTTGGAAAATTGATTTTTTTGAAAATTAATAATTTTCTTGTGAAATAAATAATTAGAATATGATTTTAATTATTTATGGTAAAAATGCGTTTTCACAAGAAATCAATTATTATTGATTTAATTGGAAATTAAATAAAGGAGTTTATTTAATTTATTAAATCTTTTCATAATTGTGGTGGTTAGTGATAAAATTATTAGATATATGATTTATCAATTAATTAAATTGATGTTAATATTCGATATTAAATGCATGAAGGATGATCGAGAGCCTTGACCAATGTGTTAGGTGTATGTTAGGATATTTTACTGTTTTATTCGTTTTTAATATTTGATATTATTATAGTGGGCCTGGTTTATAGCCCGTTACCACCCCATGAGATGTACCCCTTATGTGCCATGGCTATTTAAATGTAATTATTAGAAATAGTGGGAGATCAAAACTGGAAGATGGTGGGCCCGATGAACAAGATGAAGACATGTAAAATATTGGAAGGTCTTGTAATAGTTGCATTTGCATCCCTGCATTCACCTAGGGTTTGGACCTGGATCCATGTTTGGCTCACATGGATCTAATAGTGTTGGCGATCGATCATCCTTATTTATTGTTGAATGTCATATTATGATATATATGTGATATATAGTAGTATGCATGTATGTATATTATTAGATAATACAGTTGCATGAATTCGACAAACATACAAACTCGTGGCACGCGATTTTTAAATTAAAATGATGAGACAATTTTAAAATTAAAATCCCTCATTTTGAATATGATTCAAAATTTATATCAAATCGAAAAAGTAAAAATTAAAAGAGTTTAATTTTTCTTGCCTTCCATCAACCGTGGTTGCATGTTGATCGCTACCCGCGGACAGTGTCTGGCTAATATTATTGGGGAGGCCTGTACGCCGGAAAGCTGTGACTTCCACCGGACATATGATGTGAATTGAGTGGAACTCCCATGACTTCGGCTCATATTATTGGGGGAACTCATGGCGACCGTCTACTACAATTCAATATTGATGGGTTGGTTTGACACGCGAAAATAAACGACGTCATATTATTGGGTCCTTATTAAACGTGAGGCAAAACACGCGGAGGTTGCATATGGATGCAATTGGATTCTACCTTTTAGAAATTATAATGGGCTGATATTATTCGGGATTATAATTGGCTAATTGGACTCTACGTGCCCATTAAGGAAATACGATTTCCCTTTTTCACCAGAGGGTGGTGAATATGCAAAAATAGTGGGAGGGAGATTTATAAAATAAAATCCAAATTTTATATCTTAAAATTATTTTTAAAATAATCATCAACCATTATTCTGTTTCCGTATCAGTATGTTTTCGATTTCGTCACGTAATCTATTTTTGTTATTAACAAGCTAAACGAATCTAATTTTCAAGACTGGTTGTAAAAATTGTTCTAAATTCAGAGAAAATGACATACACACTAATGTCAGTCCTGCTGAACTGACAAAGCATGCAAGATGGTAGGACCATAGTATCCAAGCTAAAGTGTCATGTGCTCGCTTCTATGTAAAATGAACTGTAGTGACAGTTTGAGGAAATTTGGAATGTCGCTGACATTCGAATGCACGTGCAAGAGTTGCATGATGCATGAAACTATGCACACCACTTTCAAGGAGCGCATGACTACACGCATGCAAGACAGGGCTTTGGCCCATGAGCGTGGTGTACATATGATTGAGCTTATTGAGAATGTTGTGGGCCTGGATTATGTTATTCTTAACGAGTTAATTGATGACATCAATCTGTTGTCTTTCTCATCCTCATTTTACGGGTTTATGGTGAACTTCAATTTGAATAAGATAGATGATAGCCTTGAAGAGCTAGTCAATACGCTTATAACTTATGAGATCACCATAAAATAGGGAATTGTTGTTTTTCTAAATGGGCCTCTCGTCAGATGAAAAATAGCCCACAAGTTAAGGGAAAGAAATGTTCCGCCCCTCACAAGAAAAAAGAATCCCAATAAGAGGCAAACTCTGAAAGATACTTAAAAGGCCTACAAAGCCCGATAAGTTAGAACATATTTATTTCACTGCAAGAAATCCGGACATAAGAAATTATATGTACCAGAAATGTTCTGGAAATGAAAAATGAATGTCCAAGTAAACATGATTTCAACAAAAACCAAAAGAAAGTTAGATGATCCAAATCTCACACAAATATGGCACGCTAGACTAGGTCACATTTCCCATAGAAGGATGCACAAACTAGTGGGAGAATGCATGTTTGACTTGTCAGACATAAATTCTCTACCTACTTGTAAATCCTGTCTAAAAGGAAAAATGACCAAAACTTCATTCGATGGAAACGTGGAACGTGCGCATGGTCTACTGGATTTGATCCACACAGACGTTTGTGGCCCTCTAAGTGTTAGCACAAAATATGGGCAATCCTACTTCATTATCCTTACCGATGACCATTCGAGGTTGAGTATGTTTATGAAACACAAATCTGAAGCATTTGAAAAGTTCAAAGAATTCAGATCTGAAGTAGAAAACCAGCCAGAAAGAAGTATTAAGGCATTTCGATCTGATCGAAATGGAGAATACTTGAGTGCTGAATTTTTGGGTTATCTAAAAGAGAATGTGATTCTCACAGTGGACTCCACAGCAACACCACAATTGAATGGTGTTTTCTGAACATTGTAAGCGAACCTTGTTGGACATGGTTCGATCAATGACGAGATTCATTGAATTGCCTATATCGTTTTGGGGTTTTACGCTTGAAACTGCGGCAATTTTATTGAATAATGTCCATACTAAAGCAGTGAATAAAACACCATATGATATATGGATGGGAAAAACTCCCAAGTAATTTTACATGAGAATATGGGGATATCCTGTTTACGTGAAGCAGACAGTGGGAGACAAATTGGATAGTAGATCCATTTTATGCTACTTTGTAGGATATCCAAAGAATTCTGTTGAATATTATTTCTATCATCCCAATGAAGCAAAAGTGTTTGTTTCAAGAAATGCCACCTTTTTGGAAAGGGAATTTCTATTAGATAGAAAGGGCAAGATGATAGAACTTGAAGAAATTCAAGATACTCCCTCAACTATAGAAGTTTAACCCATTTCCCAAGAACCAGTAGTTGAAGTACAAGCTCCTAGGAGGTCTGATAGTGTTATTAGACCACCTGCTAGATATATGCTTCTTCATGAACAAGGCCATGATGAGTCTTGTGTTGGATTTGATCCAATGAATTTCAAAGAAGAAATATCTGATACTGATTCAACCAAATGGCTTGAAGCCATGCAGTCAGAAATGGATTCTATGTATTCAAACCAAGTCTTGACATTAATGGATGCACCTGAGGGAATCGTTCTCATAGGATGCAAATGGATCTACAAAAGAAAGCTTGGGGCGGATGGGAAGGTAGTGACCTTCAAAGCAAGACCGGTTACAAAAAGTTATACTCAAAGGCAAGGAATTGTCTATGAGAAAACATTTTCACCAGTTGCTATGTTTAATTCCATTAGATTACTATTAGCCATAGCATCATGGTATGACTATGAGATATGGCAAATGGATGTAAAGACTGCATTCCTCAATGGAGACATCAAAGAAGAAATTTATATGTCTCAACCTGAGGGATACACATCAGTTGGAAGTGAGCATAAGGTATGCAAACTTCATAGATCAATATATGGTCTCAAGCAGGCGTCAAGGAGTTGGAACCTAATATTTGATAGCACTATCAAAGAGTTTGTTTTTGCTGAGAATCCTGAGGAACCGTGCGTGTACAAGAAAGTTAGTGGGAGTGCAGTGACATTCCTGGTACTTTATGTTGATGATATCCTGCTCATTGGGAATGATGTAGGATTAATGCAATCAACTGAAGTATGGTTAGCAAGTAAATTCTCCATGAAAAACATGGGTGAAACATTCTATGTATTGAGAATACAAATCTATAGAGATACATAAAAAAGGATGTTAGGTCTCACTCAAGTCACTTATATCGATACCATTCTGAACCGATTCTCTATGGAAGAGTCCAAGAGAGGATACTTACCAATGTGTCATGGTATTACTCTATCTAAAGCTTTGTGTCCCAAAACTGATGAAGAGATAGAGATGATGACACGTATTCCATATGCGTCAACCATTGGTAGTATCATGTATGGTGTGATATAGACACGTCCTGATGTTGCTTACGCTCTGAGTTTTACAAGCAGATATCAGGCAAACCCTGGTCCAATGTATTTGAAGGCCGTGAAATATATTCTTAAGTACTTGAGAAATACTAAGAACTTGTTCATGGTCTATGGGGTGGAGAATATAAATTGGAAGGCTACACTGATTCTAGCTTCCAATGTGACGTAGATGATTCGAAATCGACCTCTGGCTTTGTATTCATGTTTAATGGTGCGGCTGTCTCTTGGAAAAGTTCCATGTAAGACACCGTTGCGGATTCCACCACTGAAACTGAATATATTGTTGCATCTGATGCAGTCAAAGAGGTAGTTTGGTTGAGGAATTTTGTCCAAGAGTTGGGAGTTATTCCTAATGGAGTTGATCTAGTCCCGTTGTTCTGGAACAACACTGGTGTCGTTGCGCAAGCAAAGGAACCAAGGTCTCATCAGCGATCCAAACATGTACTGAGGAAGTTCCACATCATACAGGAGATAGTGGGAAGAGGAGACATATCAGTTGAAAGAGTCCACTCTGCAGATAACGTTGCTGATCCACTTACAAAGCCCTTGCCAGGACCATTGTTTGAAAAGCATCGCGAAGCAATGGGATTAAGGGTAGTTGGCTCTAGGGCAAGTGGTAGATTGTTAGAATAGATGCCCTGCAAGCCAACGGTTGGCTAGGGAATTTATTGACTCAAGTAAAATAAACAATCTTTATTTTAATATAATTTAATTTTTTATGGTCTTGTTATACTTTATCTGTATACCCATGCAATCAGCATAGATAAAGTCCTTGATTATGCTTTAATACAAATGAATCGTAATTCGATGTTGAAACTCATTTGTAAACACTGCATATTCTAAATTAGTTCCTAGTCGATTCAGCCGCCTAAAACAGGGATAAAGGTCGCTTGAGCTCGAGACTAGCATCTGTGATGTTGTGTACTGCGTTTCTTAGTAAGGGCATCGATATGTCCAAACATACAGATGGGTAGTCATATGATGATTATACCGAACAACCCTCCCTCGGATTTTCTAAGTGGTTATCATTCATCGAGAGGATAAGTCCGTGGTTATGATTGTACACCATTAGTCCTTACGACCGGGACAACACTGAGGCTCTATATGCTAGGGCTGTGCTTTGACTCGTTTACCGGCTCCAGGAGAGTCATCAGGTGGCGAGGTTGGGTACAGTTGCGACACATATAGGAGCCAGTGCATTGTAGTCGGGGATTCACCGCTCACCTACGGGTGTGGATATCCTATGTGATCTAATGAATTAATAGTGCATGGAATCTCTGGCCAGAGTACGAGATGTACATTGGAGAAGAAGTTCTCAAATAGTACACGCGATGCCACTATTATAGTTATCACATAGTTATCGAATTAATATGCAACCCTCGATGAACCAATGGTTGCAGATTCGATCGGGATATATGAGATGAAGGGACCGTACTGTACGTTAATCATAATCGACTGGTTCTTGCAGGCACTATCAGTGATACCTAGGGGATCATGGGGCGATGCTACTAGACGCTCTTACCATGATCCGATGGGTGCTATCAGAAATGAGTTCTGACATTCTTGATCGAGGTGTTGATGAAATAATGGGGCTAACTAGGGTAAGCCCGAATAAAGGATTAAGTCCTGAATCACAAAGAGTTGTGAATCCATGGCTAGATGTATCCCTGAACCATTGAGGGTCACACAAGTACTGGATTGTTTGTTCCCGTTGAGAGAATAAATTCAAAAGTTGAATTTATATTATATAGTAAATTCAAGGAGTTGAATTTATGATAATTAAATTTTGAGAAAATAAATTCAAGGAGTTGAATTTATAAAACTTGAGAATTTAATTTATTAAACTCAATTGTTGGGTTTATTAAATATAAAATTTTGGAGGTGATAAAAATTCAAGGAGTTGAATTTATAATTTAAATAATAAATTCAAATGTTGAATTTATAATGTATTTAATTTATTAAGCTCAAAAGTTGATTTGATTAATTAATAAATTAAATATGGTGGATAATATGTTTAATGGGCTTGTAGGGGTACAAGTCCAACATATTAAATAATTAAAGTTTTAATGGACTTTGATTAAATAATTAAACTATTTGGACTAGCCCAATTAATTAAATCAAACCCATTAATATTTATTATGTAATTAGGGTTTAATTAATTATAAATATACATTAAAAAGTCAAACCCAACTAACTACCACCTTACAATTTTCGTGAGTCTCCACTCCCAAAAAGAAGAAAAACTGCCACCTCCTTTGGAAAAAGTTTTTTTTTTGAGCCGTCTCTCAATTATTTTATCTCCTTTGCAAATATCTTCCATATTTTCTAGTGCAAATTGGAAGAGGAACATACAATTCAGTCGTGGACTTGATAGGAGGATTTCATCGAAGAAAGTTCGGGGGAATCAACAAGAGCTAATCCGTTTATACCGGATTAGTTGGAGTCCAGTGATTTATTCACAAAAGGTATAATTTTCTAAACATCATATGTTTATTTAATTCAAACCATACGAGTGTCCAAAATTATTTTGTTTTTCAAAATAAAATAAAAATTTTAAACTTCCGCTGCGTTTTGGGTACGTAGAAAACCGAGATCCAACAGGGAGAAATAGTGCTAGATCGGAAAATAATTGAAAATTAATGCAACAAAAAATTCCGGGCACGGGTTGTATATATTTCATAAAAACGTGAATTCATGTAATTATCAAATAATTAGGATTTCAGAATCATATGAACAAAATTAGGGAAATATTTTTTTAAAAAAAAATTACTATGAAGTCATAAATTTTATAAATAAAATTATATCCTTTTGAAAATGTAACATCGAATAAGATAAGTAGACAAGGGAATCGTTGCTCTCTTCATTTGTAGCTCTTATGTGGGGACCCGGGCTCTAACTCAATTCTTTGGGATTTAATTGGATCTTTGTTCGAAAATGTGGGTCAAAAATTTGCTTTAACATTAATTCAAATGTATAGATAAAGCATAACATGTCGTTAACTGAAATAAACAACATAATGTACATACATATCTGTCTGGTATAAACGGATTAGCTGAATTCTATACAATCTGTCTCAGCCCTCCTCTTGATCATATACCTCTGATCCAGACTCGGTTCTGATTCAGGCTTAGTAATTACATGCTGCATCAACACAGATAACAAGCAACATGTAATAGGGAAAGCAATAAATCATGCTAGCACACATCATGTGTGGGGACCCGGGCTCTAACTCAATTCTTTTGGGATTTAATTGGATCTTTGTTCGAAAATGTGGGTCAAAAATTTGCTTTTAACATTAATTCAATGTATAACTAAAGCATATCATGTCTTATATTAATTAAACAAACATAACGTACATACATGTATGTTTCGTACAAGCATACACTAGTGTGCAAATACCAACTACAAACATAAGTGATACAAGTCTAGTAGGAAACACTACAAATCTTCAACGCCCGAGATCTCCACGCTATCATCAATCTCTCATCTAGCTCGAGACCCAGATCCTGCCCCACCTGTTGCCATGCACACATACAGACACGACAACAGCCGGATAACTCCGGTGAGAACATATCCCAGTATAAAACATGGATGCATGCAATGTAATACTCATGTACAAAAGCATAGCATATATCAAGTAACATGAATGCAAATCTAAACATGTAGAAGAATACAAATCTGTATTCAACATTTAAATCTTGACTCGACTCATTTCTACTCTAGGGATCCCGGTGTGAATAAGACGGTCTGTCACCTACCCAACCACTCGGGGTGACGGTACGTCTTATTCCTAGACTTCGGTCAACTCTGTATCGAGGGTCTACACATAGAGTAAATCTACTACCATGCGTCGATACACCGAAACGTCTAGTTTTGGCCAGTCTGCCAATATCTCCTATCTCAGGACTCGAATATAAATCAATAAACAAGGCATTACATAATGAAATGTAATAACAATCTAGTATGTGATTTAGGAAAACTCGTATCAAATCTGAATCGAGTTGTGCAATCCCAAGACCACATGAATTATACCTTTCTTGTCGTAGGAATCAGTCAAGATCTCGAAATCGAATGGCAACTCTGTCAATTCAATCTGAAATGGCAATGCATAAATGTGCTATATTAAAACACAACTCAAACAAGTCTGGTACAATTCAATACTCATACTCGGTACCAATTCGACGGCATAACGGCGTAGTCTCGCGATACCGATAACTCACTAATATCATACTCAATCACAAGCAACTCATACTATCATCAAAACATCAACATATATTCTGAAATCTGTAAGTATCCTAACTCATATATGCTGGAAAATCGAACCAACATCATACGGTGTCTGAAATTCAATCCGATAACGAATATACCATGCTCACGGTATCAATAATACATATTCTAAATCAAATATGAACTTCCCCCAACATAAATATCTGAAACATGCTGAAACTGCAAGAAACTTACATCCTTTTGAAGCTTTGGAGGAGAGGAATACAAATCCGGACTCGAAATTAAAATCGGATCTCTAAATCTTACATAACCAAGTGATAAAATTGAAGGAAAGCTTGAAGAACCTCTTCTCTCACGTTGCTGGCCTGCTGGAATGAGGAGAGAATGAGTCATGTTCAAGCTATATATATACTTCAAGCCATGTGTCAACTCAAGGATCAAAGGTGGCATTTTGCATGCAACACCGCGGTGCGGTTGCTCAAGAGCGCGGGTGCGCTGTGCTCTCGGCTGCCCTTCCATTTTCCGGAATTCTCAGACCGCTGGAGCGGTCATTGCAAGACCGCGGGTGCGGTCTTGCTTCGCACAAATCCATCAATTTTCTCTCAATGCACCGCGGGTGCGGTCCTTCCTGTACCGCGGGTGCGGTGTGGCTTCGGCCCCAGCTTCACAATTCTGATTTAAATATCATGCATTCTTACCTTTACAAGTCTAACATCAATGCCATCTGATATTTCTCGAGCCTTACATCTTATCCTTTTAAGATGGAACAAATATTTATCCCCTTGCTCTAGTTTTTAATTTGAATTCATTTGAACGTGAAAATATTTGGTAAAATTACGGATGCAGCTACAGATATTATGCATTACATTTGCTCTATTATTAAACAAGTTGTTGGGGATCGATATAGAGTTTAGAAGGGGAGTAAATAAACTCTTTCATTTGACTGTCTTTTTTGCAAAGGGTGCTAGAATCCTATTAGAGATTATAGCTAATATTGTTCACGAGTAAGTCCAGAAAATCACAATAATAAGTGCGAAAATGATCCGATGGAGTACGATAAAACACAAAGAAACAGTAGGCAGTAGACAATGGTTGTTTACAGAAGTTCGAAGATAAAATCTTCTACGTCTCCTCTTCTTCTGTTTCCAGAAGTTATCACTAAAAGATTTTGGTTTTTACAGTACAACACTTGTACATACCCACTCTATTAGGACTTATCCTTTGCCTACTGAAACTCTTAGTTTTTCAACACAATGAAACGAATACAACAAAGTTCTGGAAAAGACTCTTTTCCGGATTTACAATCTCTTCTCAAAGATGTAGTAACATGAATATGCTTGTAGAGAGAGTAAGAAACAGTCAGCACAATATGATCTCACAACACAATATGATCTCAAAAGATCAGATAACTTAATATGAAGTGTGGTGCTTTTCTGTATTTTGAGCTTGTAGATGATACGAAGTTCTGAGTGCTCAAATCAACGTTCATATGTTGGAGATTGTGCTTGTTGTTTTTGGTAACCTATAAACGTTTTTGATTTTGCGTATATATAGAAGTCTTGAATCCAACGTCTATAAACAGAACGGCTTCTGAGACATCTGATAGAATCAGCTTTATTACCTAAAAAGATTCCTGCAAAAAGCTTCAGAACAATCAGTCTTGTTCAATACCACATTTGGTAAAACGCATTAAATGACTTAGTTCAGCATTTAATGATTCATTAAATACTTGTACTTGATAAAGTAACGGTAACATTTAATATATCGACGATAGGTTCTGATTCAGCAAAGAGCCAAGTTCTGCTTCTGTTTTCCTAATCTGATAAGTACTCGAAGAGTACTGTTTTGTTATACTATCTTCTGGTTTTACTAACGAGATCTACTGGTTTTGACTATCATCACCATAGATAAATTAAGTCTATCAATTTCTTCTTTTGCGGTGATGCAAAAACCTAGAAGTTAGTATGAAGAAGAGAACAATTAAATCATAAAAGATAGCAATTATAACCAAATGAATGAGAGGTAAATAAATAGTAAATCATAGTTTTGAAAAAAATATTAATCTCAAAGATTAATCATCAGTCTCAATATCTTTGAATAGAGCATCATCATCATCTTTAGGATCTTGGCTTCTGAGAGATGATTCTGCTTGATGATGTCCTCCCTATCTACCTTTCTTTGTCCTTACTTCTGTTCTTTTTTTGGTATCAAGGCGAGTTAACAGTTCATCCATTCGTCCAGAAAGACTGATAAAACAGTCATTCAACATTTCCAAGAATGTGACTTGATTCGAAACACGATCAGTTAAGGCCTGAAGAGATTGAGATTGGGACTTAATCTTTGCATCGATGGATTCCAGTTTGAAATCAGCAGCCTCCACTCTAGTGGAAATAGAGAAAAGAGACGAGTCATGATCTGCAATAGTTCAAATAACGTCTGATTGTCAAAGAACGATGTCGACGTGACTAGACAAGACATTTTCCTGAAAAGTTCGAATTCAACTTCAAGTTTAGCCAATGATTCTACCGTTTTAATGACATTTTTCGTTATGCGTTCTCGGAAGAATTTTGTGACTACGGGTTCACTAGCATGTTCAAATGAAATGTGTTTGACTATCTCTGAGATTCTGTCAATATTGCGCTTAAGTATATCAATCTCAAATTCAAGATTGAATTGCTCTTCTTCTGAGGATGGGCTTCTTGCGAGCATGCGTGCTGAGATTTCAGCTAGATGCGCAATATGAGCAACGCGAGATGGTGAATCAGCAGGAATAACAGCTAAAGCAGTTAAAGGAACGAGATCTGTTGGACCAGTAGAGACAACAGTAATCGGTTCAGCAGAAGATCCTTCAGCAACATCAGAAGGCTCAGGAAGAGCTATTTCTTCTGGTTGCTCAGATTCCATGGCCTCCAGTTGTGTAACTGCTGGAATTTGATCACTCAGGATGGCTACCATTTCTGCTCTATGTTCAGCAGAGAAAATCTCCAAATTTGGCAGTGATTGAGATGGTGCGACATCCGAGTCTGCTAATTGTTGTTATGCTAGATGAGCTCCTGGTTGAACCATGTCATCAGCCTGAGCGGCTTCTGGTGCAGCAGAGACATTAACAACAATAGATTGAATGACTTCATCCACTGCAGCCAATTCACGAACAGATAAGAGAGATGAAGATTGAGTAGGCAGCTTTGGAGATGCAGGAGTACTAGAAACTGGCTTATTTTGAGCAAAGTCTGGAACGAAGCCTATTGAATATTGAACAGATTCTCCAAATGTCTGTTCTTGAGCAAGAAGTTACTCATTCATCAATCTCAATCAGTCAGAGAGAATATGGATCACATTCTGATCTTGAGCAGCAGTTGGAATCATGGCATCAAAGTTAGACTGAAGAGTCTTTAAAACTGATTCCAGTTTTTGTTGTTTCAGCTGCTCAAAAATGAAACCTCGGCGTCTCATAGCTTAGATTACATTCCCAGTTTTGGCAAGTTGAAACAATTTTTCTTCATTTTTGACCATTTTACTGAATGCGCCATTTGTTCTGAAGAAAGTGAGAGGATGGAAAACTCGAACCTTGTGCCAATCATCACAGAAAGTCATTTCTTCATTGGCAGAATTCTCAATTTCTTCCAAATGAAGGTCAACACTAGTTAAACAGATGATTTGGTGCTGTGAAATTGTGGTTCTACAACGAGTTTCCCTTCGCCTTATCTGACGAAGAGACAAGCAACACGGGTCGAAAAGCAGAAGACCCTACAGTAACTGCTGGCTTGGTGACCGGAGCATATTCTCGCAAAGAAGACGTGGCTTCAAGAAACACTTGTCTCAATGGCACAATGTCCAAATCAGCAATGGCTGCTATTTTCTTGATGCGAAGCACCGTGCGAGCCTTCTTCTTGGTAGGGGTGCAGGGAAAAATGTTTGAATAGGAGCAGCAGACTCCTCAGAAACTGTTTTATCAGACCAGAGAGAGAGGTGGAGTTTGCTATTGATCTCATGCCAGGCACAGTGCCAATCTCTAAGGCGCCGTACCGATTAGCTCCAGCTCAGATGTTAGAGCTCCAGCAGCAGATTCAGGAGCTTCTCGACAAGGAATTCATTCGCCCTAGTTTCTTACCGTGGGGCGCGCCAGTACTCGTTGTGAAAAAGAAGGATGGAAGCATGAGACTCTGCATCGATTACCGTGAGTTGAACAAGGTAACGATCAAGAATAAGTACCCACTTCCTAGAATCGAGGACTTGTTTGATCAGTTGCAGGGAGCTACAGTGTTCTCTAAGATAGATCTTCGATCAGGGTATCACCAGCTGAAGGTTAAGGATGCAGATGTTCACAAGACAGCCTTTAGGACCAGATATGGGCATTACGAGTTCTTAGTAATTCCATTTGGATTGACGAATTCTCCAGCAATTTTCATGGATCTCATGAACCGAGTATTTCAGCCTTTTCTTGACAAGTTTGTCATAGTTTTTATTGACGATATTCTCATATACTCGAAGAGCCATGAGGAGCATAGCCAGCTTTTGAGGACAGTGTTGCAGGTTTTGCAGAGTCGCAAGTTATTTGCGAAGTTCAGTAAGTGCGAGTTTTGGTTGCAGAAAGTAGCGTTTGAAAGGGTATCGGTTACGGTGACCGGTAGCGCAACGGAAGTTTAAAAATCGAATTTTTTTACAAGAAATTTCGGCCACCTACGAGATATTGTGTAGCAAATACAACAAACACCAAATAATGTCATACATAGGGTGCTTTAGAATTTACCTATCAATCACAAGGATTGATGTATGGCTCCAACTAAGGTGTAAACACCTTAGCTCTTCAATGGTAGAAACTATCTTCAAGCTTCCTTTGAGCACTCCTTCCTCAACTATTAAGCTCACCACCAACTAGGTAGATCCCCTCTTGATTTGCACTAGAAAACTAAGAGGACTTTTCAATGAGAATTATTTTCTTTCCTCAACACTTGAAGAAGAAAAATGAGAGAAAAATGGAGGAGAGAACAACTCAAAAATTCGGCCATTGCATTGTGAATGAGGGGGAAGGGAGACTTGTCTTGGTTGTGGGAAAAGTAGAATAACTTTTTGCATGCCATGCCTTGATAACTCAAAAAGTAGTCTCCCAACCTTTCACCTCCCATGAATGCAAATATTATATGGTTTTTAAACAAATTAAAAACCCATGGACTTAATTTAATTATCTCAAACATTTCTGAGACTAATTGAACATTACTTGAATTTACTCAAGTCCACTAGTTAAATAATTTATTTCCAATTGGGCTCTACAAGGCCCAATGTTATTTAATTAATTCAACACTTGAATTAATTTAATTATTTGGACTCTACTAGGCCAACTAGTGTTTAAATAATTCAACATTTGAATTAATTTAATTTAATCCATAATAATGTTTATGAAAGTCACAATTTTCAAATACATTATTCACTTGGCCTACTTTTGATTTAGGAATACATTCATAAATCAAAAGTTACATTTCTCTCATAGAAGTCATACTTCTATTTTTCCTTACACTTATAAACTCATTTATAAGCCGTTCCACACATTGAACCATTTTAACTTCTCAACTGGATCTAGAAAGCTAGCACTTGTGTGGCCCTGAATGGTTCATTGATACAACTAGCCATGGGTTCACATCTCCATGTGATTCGGACTAAACATGTCCTTATATGAACATACCCCAATTGCTCCATTCTTACTTATCAACTCCTTGATAACAAGAACGTCAGAACTCAAGTCTGATAGTACCCAACCAATCATGTTAAACGCCTAGCAGCATCGCTTACATGATTCCATAGGTATGAAATGATTGTGCCTGCAAGAACCATTCAATTATGGTTAGCGTACAGTACGGTCCCTTCAACTCATATATCCCGACCGATTCGATAACCATTGGTTTATCGAGAGTTGTCAATGAATCGATACTATGTGTCATGTCGTAGTTGCATCGATGGTGTAATCTATGAAACCCCTTTCATAATTACCACCATACTCTGATCAGAGATTTTAACCTGCATTCACATGATAACACATAGGATATCCATACCCGAAGGTAAACAGTGAATCCCCGACTACAATGCATCGACTCCTATATGTTTCGACAGAACACCCAACCTTGCCACCTGATGACCCATGAGAGTCGGTAAACAAGTCAAAGTGTAATTCCTAGCAAATAGAGTCTCAATGTTGTCCCGGGTCATAAGGACTAATGGTGTACAACCATAAACTAGGACTTTTCCACTCGATAAGTGAGAACCACTTGGAAAGTCCTTTATGGAGCGTAGTTCAGTGCAATCTACCAGGAGCACCTATCTGCATTCTCGGACATCACAATGTCCCCTACCAATGAAACATGGTACTCACATCGCAGATACTAGTCTCGAACTCGAGCGGCCTATGTCCTTCTTAGCGGCGGCTGAATCGACTTGGAACTATTTAGAATATACTGTATTCCAAATATGAGTTTCATGATACTCATCATATGAGTATCTCATATTCTTTCTACTATTTGTATATTCAAGGGCTTTATCTATGCAACTAGCATGGGTATACAGATAAAGATTTGCCAAAACAATAATTTCAAATATTATTAAAATAAAGACTGCTTATACATAGAGTTTCATTGTGAACACTCGGCCAACACTTGGCTCGACGGGCACCTACTCTAACAATCTCCCACTTGCACTAGAGCCTACTACCCATATACTTCAAACCCATTGATTCACGATGCATCTCGAATAATGGTCCAGGTAAGGCTTAGCTAGTGGATCAGCAACATTATCTGCGGAGCCGACTATTTCAATCGAAACTTCTCCTCTTTCCACAATCTCTCCGAGGATGTGGTACTTTCTCAATACATATTTGGACTTCTGATGAGACCTTGGCTCCTTTGCTTGAGCTTAAGATCCCGTGTTGTCACACAACACCGGGAGAGGAGAAACTCCATTAGGAATGGCGTCCAACTCTTAGATGAAATTCCTTATCCAAACAGCCTCCCTTGTTGCATCTGATGCAGCAATGTATTCGGCCTCTGTGCTGGAGTCCGCAGTATTGTCTTGCTTGGAACTCTTCCAAGAGACAGCAGCACCATTGAGCATGAATACAAACCCAGAGGTTGACTTCGAGTCATCGATATCGCTTTGGAAGCTAGAGTCGGTATAGCCTTCCAATTTCTGTTCTCCACCCCATAGACCAAGAACATTTTATTGGTCCTTCTCAACTACTTGAGGATGTCTTTCACAGCTTTCCAGTGTGGAAGACCAGGGTTCGATCGATATCTACTAACTACACTTAGTGCAAAAGCCACGTCAGGACGTGTAGATATTATCCCATACATGATGCTACCAATCGTAGATTTATAATGAATGCTTGTCATCGCCGCTATCTCTGCATTAGTCTTGGGAGACAGACTTGGATAGGGACACACCATGACACATTGTTAGATGTCCTCTCTTGGACTCATCCATCGAGAACCGCTTCACGATGGTATCAATGTATGTGGACTGGGTGAGACCAAGCAATCTTCTTGATCTATCTCTATAGATCTGTATTCCCTAATACAAAAGATGATTCACCCAAGTCCTGTATCGAGAACTTACTTGCTACCATATTTTAGTTGATTGCAACATTCCTACATCATTCCCAATGAGTAGAATGTCATCAACATACAACACCAGGAATGTCACAGCACTCCCACTGACCTTCTTATACACACAGGGTTCCTCAGAATTCTTAGCAAAACCAAACTTTTAGATTGTACTGTCGAATCTGAGGTTCCAACTCCTAGATTCCTGCTTTAGACCTTAAATAGATCTTTGAAGTTTGCATACCATATGCTCACTTCCGATAGATGTAAACCCTTCGGGTTGAGACATGTAAATCTCTTCTTTAATATTCCCATTAAGAATGGATGTCTTGACATCCATATGTCATATCTCGTAGTCATACCGTGCAGCTATGGCTAGCAAAATCCTTATGGACTTGAACATTGCAACTGGAGAAAAGGTTTCCTCAAATTCAACTCCTTGTCTTTGAGTATATCCTTTTGCCACCAATCGCGCCTTGAAGGTCAATACCTTCCCATCCGCCCCAAGTTTCCTCTTGTAAATACATTTACACCCTATGGGAACAATTCCCTCAGGTGGATCCACGAGATTCCACACTTGGTTCGAATGCATGGAATTCATCTCAGATTCCATCGCTTCAAGCCACTTTGATGAATCGGCATCAGATAACGTTTCCTTGAAGATCCTTGGATCACATCCATGGTTATGCTCATCATGGCCCTCTTCAAGAAGCAGACCATACCTCATAGGTGGTCTCGAGACTCTCTCGGATCTTCTAGGAGCTTGTATCTCCTCTATTGTCTCTTCGGGTGTGGGTTCTATAATGGTGGGTGTCTCTCGAACCTTTTCGAGTTCTATCATCTCCCCTTTTCTATCCAATAGAAATTCCTTTTCCAAAAAGGTTGTATTCCTAGAAACAAACACCTTTGTTTCTTGGGGATGATAGAAATTATATCCAACAAAATTCTTTGGATATCCCACAAAGAAACATAAAATGGATCGACTATCCAATTTATCTCCCACTACCTGCTTCACATAAGCAGGGCACCCCCATATTCTAAGACAAGAATATTTGGGAGGCTTACCCATCCATATCTCATATGGTGTCTGCCTTTGAATGGACATTTAGTGGAATATCTTTCAATTTTAAGTTTTGGAGATCGTTTTCAAGTTCTCCAGTACCAATTAAACATTCATTCTTGTAAATATTGCAAACACCTTTGCAAAATAAACAAGAATATCCATTTTTATCAGCATAGAAATGGAAACAATGTTTTTCACAAAATTAGGTACAAACAAAACATCTCATAAAATTAACTTAAAACTATTGTTCAACAATAAGTAAACATATTCAATAGCCTTGGCAGCAACTCTTGCTCCATTGCCCACCATCAAGAAGGTCTCACCTTCCCTAAGCCTCCTACTTCTTCCCATCACCTGTAAATCATTACAAAGATGTGAGCCACAACCGGTATCCAATACCCAAGAAGTAGAGTTAATTGAAATGTTTACTTCAATATAGAACATACCAGTTCCAGAACCTTTCTGGGCTAGATATTCTCTGCAGTTACGCCTCCAATGTCCAGGCTTCTTGCAGTGATGACATTCATCAGCAGTCTTGTCAGCCTTAACTGGTATGGTTGCCACAACGGGATTCGGAGATTGCCTCATCAAGGCAAGTTCTTCTTGGGACGTTGGAAAGAACGCTTCTTTCCCTTCCCATGTGGATCAATCTTCGTACCAGATGAAGAACCCACATAAAGAACTAGCTTCTCTTTCTTGATGGTGGACTCAAAGGTCATAAGCATGCTCACCAACTCCTCAAGGGTCGGCTCTAACTTGTTCATGTTGAAATTCACCATAAAAGGATCAAATGAGCTAGGATGCGATAAGAGCAACACATCGGTGGTCAAATCCGAAGGCAAGATCAGATCCATGCCAACGAGCTTTTCCACGAGCCCAATCAACTTTAGGCCATGCTCATGGACCGAGGCCCCATCTCGCATGCGCAAAGTGATCAGCTCCTTGACGGTAGCATGCCTAAGAGGCCGTGTTCGCTCACCAAAGAGCTCCTTGAGATGCAAATGAATGTCAGCAGCACTCTTTGCATCCTCAAAACGCCTCTGCAACTCATCATTCATAGAAGTCAGCATATAACACCTGGCTATCAAGTCATGGTCACACCATTCCTTGTAAGCCTGCAATTCCTCAGGAGTGAAGTCAGTTGGAGCCTCAACAGGGGGCGACTCAGTCAGTGTATATGCTACCCTTTCCGAATTCAAGACGATTTTCAGGTTTCTTAGCCAAGTGAGGTAATTAGATCCAATTAATATGTGTTTGCCGAGTATTACGAATAACGGATTGCGAATCGAAGACATTGTCAATTTGTACTGAAAAGTAAGAACAGATAAATGTTGATGACTATTTTAAAATATTTAGTAAGATATGAAGTTTGAACTTTTACTTCATAAATATTTGCTCCCACTGTTTTGACATCTTTCATTACCCTCTAGTGAAAACGGGAAACTCCTTTCCTCAGTAGGTACGCAAGGTCCAATTAGCGAATTATGATCCCGAATAATATCAGCCAATCACATTTCCTAAAAGGTAGTTTCCAATTGCATCACAATGCAACCCTCTACGTAAACTTTTGTCTCACGTTTGATTAGGACCCAATAATATGACGTCATTCATCTTCACGTGTCAAGCCTTACCCATCGATGTTGAACCTTGATGGACGGTCGCCGTGAGTTCCCCCAATAATATGAGCCGGAATCATGGGAGTTTCACGTAGTTCACATCACCATGTCCATGAATGTCCCAGCTTTCCGGCACCCAGGGCCCCCCCAATAATATGAGCCGAGCCCCGAGTACGGGTAGCATTCATCATGTACCCATTGTCGATGGAAGACATGGAAATTTTAAAAAAATTTATAATTCCCCTTTTCGGGCTTGATATTAATTTTGAATCATATTCAAAATGAGGGTTTTTTTTTTGAAAGGTCTCATCATTAATTTTATTTAAAAGCTCGCTATGTTTGATCGTATGTTTGCCGGATTCATGCAACTTTGTTATTATCATAATAATAACGCACATACTCATTATTTATAACATAACATGCATATATTATAAACAGTAAACAAAACAAGAATGATCAATCACCCCAATACTAATGGCCCGTGTGAGCCAAACACGGGCCTAGGTCCAATCCTAGGGAAATGCAAGGGATGCAAATGCAACTTGTTAGAGTAGGTGCCCGTCGAGCCAAGTGTTGGCCGAGTGTTCACAATGAAACTCTATGTATAAGCAATCTTTATTTTAATAATATTTGAAATTATTACTTTGGCACATCTTTATCTGTATACCCATGCTAGTTGCATAGATAAAGCCCTTGAATATACAAATAGTAGAAAGAATATGAGATGCTCATATGATGAGTATCATGAAACTCATATTTGTAATACTGTATATTCTAAACGGTTCCTAGTCGATTCAGCCACCACTAAGAAGGATATAGGCCGCTCGAGTTAGAGACTAGTATCTGCGATGTGAGTACCATGTTTCATTGGTAGGGGACATTGTGATGTCCGAGCATGCAGAAAGGTGCTCCTTGTAGAGTGCACTGAACAACCCTCCATAAAAGGACTTTCCAAGTGGTTCTCACTTATAGAGTGGAAATGTCCTAGTTTATGGTTGAACAGAATTAGTCCTTATGACCCGGGACAACATTGAGACTCTATGTGCTAGAATTACACTTTGACTTGTTTACCGACTCTCATGGGGTCATTAGGTGGCAAGGTTGGGTGTTCTGTCGAAACACATAGGAGTCGATGCATTGTAGTCGGGGATTCACCGCTTACCTTCGGGTATGGATATCCTATGTAAGGCCCGAGATGTCATCATTTTTGTGAGAACCCGAAAATTAAATAATTGATTTCAATATTGAATGGCATTCTTGTGATTTTCGGATGGCATTTTCGTAATTATTTGAGGGAAATGGCATTTTCGTAATTATGGGAGGTCAATGGCATTTTCGTAATTATTGGAGGCAATGGCATTTTCGTAATTATTGGAGGCAATGGCATTTTCGTAATTTTGAGAGAATTGGGCAAAAGATTTGAGAGATTGCCACGTAAGAGTTGCATGCAAGATATATATATATATACATACAACTAAGTCTTCAAACGAAAGGAATCGAGGGAATAGAAAAAGAAAAGGGTTCGAAGCCTAGACTTGAGATTTTTACGAAATTCGTCCGTCTGATTTCTAATCCGACTTCAGTACCCTGTTCCTATCAACGTAGGCCACAACTGGACGTAAGTTTTGTTACGTTTAGACATGATTTAAAATTATGATATTGTCAGAATTTGACGGGAATCATATATGGTGTTTCTACTACCTGTAGATATTATATAATTGAAGTCAGACTGAAGAACAGATTGTTTATGTATTTGTTATGATTTTTGAAAGATATTGACTGAGATTCCATATCAGAATTGTGTTAATATTCAGAGTATGAATTAGGTTGACACAGATTATGAGTTCCAGTATTATATTTGTGATGTTCAGAGTGACGGGGTTATTAAGATTGTGTTATTATGCCGTCGAAACATCAGTTAAATTAGATTGATCAGATTCAGATATGATTTAGATTATATAGAGAGATTGTTGATATGAATCAGATGGTATCTTGTTCAGATATTGATCAGATTTTATACTGATTTGTGTAGTGATCAGAACAGATTGTGTATCGAGTTATTCACTGATACAGCGTATTCGATATTGTCTTTTCAGATTGAGATGGACAGAGTTGAATACAGATCATCGTCTTCGTCAGACGGGGACGACAAAGGTATAATTCATGTGATATTCGGGAAGAACAACTCAATTGAGATCGCGTTGAGTTGCCCAATAAATCACATACTATATTCTTGTTTATGTTTTATCTAATTATGCTTTGTTTACAGATCATGTTGCATTGTATTAAGATGATTATGCTTGTTTACAGATTGTGTATTCATGCATTAAGATAGGAAAGTCTGCGAGATCATCCAGACTTCTAGATGTTCGGCGATATCTCAGCTTAGGGGAAGATCACCGCCCCTTTGTAGATGTGGATACAGATCAGGCCGAAGTTTAGGAATAAGACGTACATCACCTCGATTGGTAGGGTAGGTGACAGCCAGTGACGTCTTATTCACACCGGGATCCCTAGAGTTATAGATTGAGTCAAGTCTAGACATGATTTGATTAGAACTGCATGCCTACATGGATGTGGCTCCTAGATCATGGGACCCATCGTTATTGCTTTCAGTTGTGCTAGCATGTTTTATGATTTAGATTGTTTATATGCATGTTTATCTGATTTGAGTTGCATGCTTATTTGATTGATTTCCTAGATTATGAAATATATATTGAGTTATGCATGATCGCATGGTTTATGAACTAGTGTGTTTATATACATGCTTACCATGTTTTATACTGGGATTTATTCTCAACGGAGTTATCCGGCTGTTGTCGTGTTTTGTAAGTGTGCATGACAACAGGTGGGGCTGTATCAGGGTCGAGATGACGATAAGAGAAGACGAGTTAGCGTGGTGATTCCGGACTTGCAGTAGATTGGATTTTACTACTGGAACTTTAGTAGTGAACCTTAGATTAGCATATTGTACATTATTGTATTTTAATACTGAATTTGTATTTTTATATACAGACATGTATAGTATTTAGATTCCATTACCTTCCGCAGTTACATTATTAAAAGAAAAATTTTTAGACCCTGTTTATCAGAACTGATAATTAAATCCCAAAGATGATTAAGAAGATGATTAGCGTCCGGGTCCCCACAACAGGTGGTATCAGAGCCTTAGGTTCCATAACTGAAGGGTCCTTTAGCGATAGATCCTTTAGATTGAGATAGTCAGAACTGATAGATTCTTTAGATTGAGATAGAAGAGAATGAGCGGGGTAGATGAATTTTCTTTCCTTGCATGTGTGTGCTAGCATGAGATTGATTTAATGTTGATTGACATTATGTGCTAGCATGAGACTATGTGTTACTGCTTTAAGATACATGTTTACCTGATTATGTGATTGGAATTGGTATTATGTATTCTTAAGTATGAATCAGATCAGATTCATGATCAGCAGTAAGATGATCATGATCAGAGAAAGATTGGTACAGATTTGTAGTACGAGATTACTAATGTGTTTGGTAATCAGATGTACCGCCCAGAAGAATTCCAGAAAGAGGCAGTACTTCATATGATCAGACAGGTAGGTCAGAACCTCAGATAGACGTGTCAGAAATTCAGATGGAAACACAGTTACAGAGGTTCCAGTCGTTTCAGCCGCCGGTTCTGAAGGGAAATGAGACGTCAGCAGATTGTGAAAAGTGGCTTGAAGAAATAGAAATGTTATTTGAATTCCTAGATTTCACAGATGAGTGTAGAATTAGGCTTATTGAGAACCAGTTGCACGAAGCTGCCAGAAGATGGTGGTTACTCACCAAAGGAGCTTTAGAGCAGAGTCGTTCAGTGATTACATGGAAGATTTTTAAGGTTGAGTTCTACCAAAGATTCTTCCCCGTGTCATATAGAGAGGACATAAGTGCAGAATTTGCAAACCTAAAACAGGGTCAGATGAGTATTGATGAATACTTAGCACAGTTCTTCACCTTGTTACGTTTTGCCCCTCTTATAGCTAGAACTGATCATGCTATATCTAGTCAGTTCATTCAGGGATTAAATCCAGAAATACGTACATTGGTGAATGTGAAGCAATCAAGTAGTTTTGCTGATACCTTGAACAGGGCCAAAAGAGCAGAAACGGTTCTGATAGGACAACAGGGAGTCTCGTATGATCTTCCAACATCAAATCCACAGCAACTGCCTTCTAGAGTTGAGATCGGCAGCAGCAGTGATAGGAAGAAAGAACCATTGAAGATTCAAAAGAAACTGTTCAAGAAGTTAGGAAGTGATTCCTCTAGTTCTAGCAGTCCTAGTCCGAGCTATACCGGAGTGTATTGCAGGACATGTGGAGGGCGACATTCTACAGAACAATGCCAAGGAGTGCTTGGTAAGTGCAATATCTGTAAGCAGACGGGACACTTTGCTAAAGTTTGTCCTCATAGGCATTTTCGAAGATCTTAAAGAGTAGGGTCATTGGTGGTAATGACTGAAGAACAGACTCAGAATTCCCACAGGTACTATTTCTTGTATGATTATATGCATAGGTATTGATATGTACTAATGCATTATTTATGAATACCTGTGATTGAGTAGCATGGAGATATGCTATATCTGTTGGATCTATGGTTAATGTAGTATTGATTCCTTGGTTGTTGAGGAATATGTTGATATCAGAAATTTCTGTGATATATGATATACTACGGTTAGATAAGAATGAGATTGAACTAGATTGTGAGGTACTTGTGTTATATGATTCTGATTGCATTATTGACATGTATATGCTAAACAAGTACAGAAATATCGTAGAATGTGTGCCAGAAACGGTAAGATTCAGACCAGATCTGGCTGATAAACGGAGATTTTCCGGTAAGGATTCTAGATCCAGAATTCCTTAGATTGTTATACCGTTTATAACTCGATTATTACAGAGAGGAACAGATGGCATCCTTATGTATTCAATAGATCCATTGAAATCGAGTCTACCAGTGACAGAGTTGCTAGTAATATAATAGTTGACTGGTGTTTGCCTGGATAAGATGTCAGATGTGTTTTATATCAGCAAGAATTGGCAGATTCATGTATGGGCTGAAGAATCCAGTTGACTGAATATTTCTCTTGAAGACCTTTCCGTTCTGTTTCTAAATGGATAGATTTTATGTTCAGAGGTATTCTGAAAATTATGCTTGGTATATCTATGATTTATTGATATATTGCAGCATTTGATTGATTATATTGAATATTCGAAGACTGTGTTAAATATTCAGAGAACTATGATCATTGTATACAGAAATGGGTCAGGTATGAATCCAGTATGCAGTTATTGATACAGTGTTTATTCAGAATATGCAGTATCTGAAGATCGATTGATTTAGACAGTTAAGACAGAAAGATCAAGAATTCCAGAAATGTCAGAAATTTATTATCTGCAGATTATCTTATTCTGATTATTTATTCTCTCATTGATATATATCTGTTGAGTATTGTTATTGTTCTACATCAGTATTTGCAATATCTTATATTGTTGGGAGCATATGTTATTTGCAGATAAGATATAGCAGTTGATATGGGCAGTATGAGGATTGGTCAGATAGCCAGAATTTACAGTTGCCTGATTTTGTTATTTTATGAGTTTTCGTAAACTCACTAGATCTGTGTAGGTTCTTTCTGTTCGGAATCTGTGTAAGCAGTCAGACATGTGATCAGAATGTTCAGAACTTGTTTGTAATAATCAGAACAGAACATCTGTCAGATTAACAGATATGTGATTTTGTGTTGTATCAGATTGATTATTTTATGATATCAGATGTTTCAGAATTGGTTACAGATTTTGATATTGATAGTCAGAGCCGAATACCAGGTAGGTATTTCTTCTTTAATTTATGATTATTCACTGATTTGTTTACACAGCATAGTTCAAATCTGAACTCACAGATAGTGTCAGAACCGCATAGTAGTGAATTCAGTTGCCATTCAGATGATTGTGAATGTACGTTATTCGAACAGACAATTGTGATATAAACAGATTAGATCAGTTGTAACAGAATTTGTACAGAAATGTTGGCAGAAAGTGTACTGACAAGTTTGAATTGCTAACAGAAGAAGACAAAAAGATAGAAATCAGAAGATTATTACAGAATTTGTATATTTCTGAATAGAAATGGGAGTACATTTCTATGGCTTTCGTAATAAAATTACCGCCCTTTTCTTTAGATTATGATAATATATGATTATGATTGATAGATCACTCAATCTATATCTATCAGTTTGTACCAGATTACGTACAAACAGAACCAGATGACATAGATCAATGTCAAAGAAATAATCAGATGGATTAGAATATTGAATAAGATGATATTAGATTGTGATTTTGATGGAATTGTACTTGTGATAAACTATATCATAAGCTCTCTTGTGCAGATTTATTACAGATTGACAGATAGTCAGAGTATATTATCAGATATTGACAGATAATTGTAGAGCTTTGGTACTGGATGTTAGTACTAGTTGATATAGATTATTGTCATGATATGATTGATTGTATGACAATAGCTATCAGTTTATCAGATGGGTAATGAGATAGTTTTAGTCAAGACAGTATACAATGAATATTACAGATTTCTAATTCTTTTGAAGATATTCGAAGGAAGATGAAGATAGTTTAGAAAGAACAGATGTCATAAACCAACATCGGATGATGATGATTGGTATTTGAGGTCGAAGATTGTATATGTACTTGATTGGGATAAACAGATTTGATAATGGCTGATGATATTGATTTGTTATGAACTGTGATTGGTTTATACAAATGTTGTATAACCAACATGGAAAGATTGATTCTGTTAGAAGGATTGGAGATGTAGTATGATATTATACTTAGTGAATTCTTATTCCAGACTGAAATCAGGGATTTGAGTTTCTGATTTAAACTCTGTATACATTTCTTCTGATAGATCTGAATTGATTACTTAGAGTTCGAGGACGAACTCAGATCTAAGAGGGGGAGAAATGTAAGGCCCGAGATGTCATCATTTTTGTGAGAACCCGAAAATTAAATAATTGATTTCAATATTGAATGGCATTCTTGTGATTTTCGGATGGCATTTTCGTAATTATTTGAGGGAAATGGCATTTTCGTAATTATGGGAGGTCAATGGCATTTTCGTAATTATTGGAGGCAATGGCATTTTCGTAATTATTGGAGGCAATGGCATTTTCGTAATTTTGAGAGAATTGGGCAAAAGATTTGAGAGATTGCCACGTAAGAGTTGCATGCAAGATATATATATAAATACATTCAACTAAGTCTTCAAACGAAAGGAATCGAGGGAATAGAAAAAGAAAAGGGTTCGAAGCCTAGACTTGAGATTTTTACGAAATTCGTCCGTCTGATTTCTAATCCAACTTCAGTACCCTGTTCCTATCAACGTAGGCTACACTTGGACGTAAGTTTTGTTACGTTTAGATATCATTTAAAATTATGATATTGTCAGAATTTGACGGGAATCATATATGGTGTTTCTACTACCGTAGATATTATATAATTGAAGTCAGACTGAAGAACAGATTGTTTATGTATTTGTTATGATTTTTGAAAGATATTGACTGAGATTCCATATCAGAATTGTGTTAATATTCAGAGTATGAATTAGGTTGACACAGATTATGAGTTCCAGTATTATATTTGTGATGTTCAGAGTGACGGGGTTATTAAGATTGTGTTATTATGCCGTCGAAACATCAGTTAAATTAGATTGATCAGATTCAGATATGATTTAGATTATATAGAGAGATTGTTGATATGAATCAGATGGTATCTTGTTCAGATATTGATCAGATTTTATACTGATTTGTGTAGTGATCAGAACAGATTGTGTATCGAGTTATTCACTGATACAGCGTATTCGATATTGTCTTTTCAGATTGAGATGGACAGAGTTGAATACAGATCATCGTCTTCGTCAGACGGGGACGACAAAGGTATAATTCATGTGATATTCGGGAAGAACAACTCAATTGAGATCACGTTGAGTTGCCCAATAAATCACATACTATATTCTTGTTTATGTTTTATCTAATTATGCTTTGTTTACAGATCATGTTGCATTGCATTAAGATGATTATGCTTGTTTACAGATTGTGTATTCATGCATTAAGATAGGAAAGTCTGCGAGATCATCCAGACTTCTAGATGTTCGGCGATATCTCAGCTTAGGGGAAGATCACCGCCCCTTTGTAGATGTGGATACAGATCAGGCCGAAGTCTAGGAATAAGACGTACAGCACCTCGATTGGTAGGGTAGGTGACAGCCAGTGACGTCTTATTCACACCGGGATCCCTAGAGTTATAGATTGAGTCAAGTCTAGACATGATTTGATTAGAACTGCATGCCTACATGGATGTGGCTCCTAGATCATGGGACCCATCGTTATTGCTTTCAGTTGTGCTAGCATGTTTTATGATTTAGATTGTTTATATGCATGTTTATCTGATTTGAGTTGCATGCTTATTTGATTGATTTCCTAGATTATGAAATATATATTGAGTTATGCATGATCGCATGGTTTATGAACTAGTGTGTTTATATACATGCTTACCATGTTTTATACTGGGATTTATTCTCACCGGAGTTATCCGGCTGTTGTCGTATTTTGTATGTGTGCATGACAACAGGTGGGGCTGTATCAGGGTCGAGATGACGATAAGAGAAGACGAGTTAGCGTGGTGATTCCGGACTTGCAGTAGATTGGATTTTACTACTGGAACTTTAGTAGTGAACCTTAGATTAGCATATTGTACATTATTGTATTTTAATACTGAATTTGTATTTTTATATACAGACATGTATAGTATTTAGATTCCATTACCTTCCGTAGTTACATTATTAAAAGAAAAATTTTTAGACCCTGTTTATCAGAACTGATAATTAAATCCCAAAGATGATTAAGAAGATGATTAGCGTCCGGGTCCCCACAACAGGTGGTATCAGAGCCTTAGGTTCCATAACTGAAGGGTCCTTTAGCGATAGATCCTTTAGATTGAGATAGTCAGAACTGATAGATTCTTTAGATTGAGATAGAAGAGAATGAGCGGGGTAGATGAATTTTCTTTCCTTGCATGTGTGTGCTAGCATGAGATTGATTTAATGTTGATTGACATTATGTGCTAGCATGAGACTATGTGTTACTGCTTTAAGATACATGTTTACCTGATTATGTGATTGGAATTGGTATTATGTATTCTTAAGTATGAATCAGATCAGATTCATGATCAGCAGTAAGATGATCATGATCAGAGAAAGATTGGTACAGATTTGTAGTACGAGATTACTAATGTGTTTGGTAATCAGATGTACCGCCCAGAAGAATTCCAGAAAGAGGCAGTACTTCATATGATCAGACAGGTAGGTCAGAACCTCAGATAGACGTGTCAGAAATTCAGATGGAAACACAGTTACAGAGGTTCCAGTCGTTTCAGCCGCCGGTTCTGAAGGGAAATGAGACGTCAGCAGATTGTGAAAAGTGGCTTGAAGAAATAGAAATGTTATTTGAATTCCTAGATTTCACAGATGAGTGTAGAATTAGGCTTATTGAGAACCAGTTGCACGAAGCTGCCAGAAGATGGTGGTTACTCACCAAAGGAGCTTTAGAGCAGAGTCGTTCAGTGATTACATGGAAGATTTTTAAGGTTGAGTTCTACCAAAGATTCTTCCCCGTGTCATATAGAGAGGACAGAAGTGCAGAATTTGCAAACCTAAAACAGGGTCAGATGAGTATTGATGAATACTTAGCACAGTTCTTCACCTTGTTACGTTTTGCCCCTCTTATAGCTAGAACTGATCATGCTATATCTAGTCAGTTCATTCAGGGATTAAATCCAGAAATACGTACATTGGTGAATGTGAAGCAATCAAGTAGTTTTGCTGATACCTTGAACAGGGCCAAAAGAGCAGAAACGGTTCTGATAGGACAACAGGGAGTCTCGTATGATCTTCCAACATCAAATCCACAGCAACTGCCTTCTAGAGTTGAGATTGGCAGCAGCAGTGATAGGAAGAAAGAACCATTGAAGATTCAAAAGAAACTGTTCAAGAAGTTAGGAAGTGATTCCTCTAGTTCTAGCAGTCCTAGTCCGAGCTATACCGGAGTGTATTGCAGGACAGTGTGGAGGGCGACATTCTACAGAACAATGCCAAGGAGTGCTTGGTAAGTGCAATATCTGTAAGCAGACGGGACACTTTGCTAAAGTTTGTCCTCATAGGCATTTTCGAAGATCTTAAAGAGCAGGGTCATTGGTGGTAATGACTGAAGAACAGACTCAGAATTCCCACAGGTACTATTTCTTGTATGATTATATGCATAGGTATTGATATGTACTAATGCATTATTTATGAATACCTGTGATTGAGTAGCATGGAGATATGCTATATCTGTTGGATCTATGGTTAATGTAGTATTGATTCCTTGGTTGTTGAGGAATATGTTGATATCAGAAATTTCTGTGATATATGATATACTACGGTTAGATAAGAATGAGATTGAACTAGATTGTGAGGTACTTGTGTTATATGATTCTGATTGCATTATTGACATGTATATGCTAAACAAGTACAGAAATATCGTAGAATGTGTGCCAGAAACGGTAAGATTCAGACCAGATCTGGCTGATAAACGGAGATTTTCCGGTAAGGATTCTAGATCCAGAATTCCTTAGATTGTTATACCGTTTATAACTCGATTATTACAGAGAGGAACAGATGGCATCCTTATGTATTCAATAGATCCATTGAAATCGAGTCTACCAGTGACAGAGTTGCTAGTAATATAATAGTTGACTGGTGTTTGCCTGGATAAGATGTCAGATGTGTTTTATATCAGCAAGAATTGGCAGATTCATGTATGGGCTGAAGAATCCAGTTGACTGAATATTTCTCTTGAAGACCTTTCCGTTCTGTTTCTAAATGGATAGATTTTATGTTCAGAGGTATTCTGAAAATTATGCTTGGTATATCTATGATTTATTGATATATTGCAGCATTTGATTGATTATATTGAATATTCGAAGACTGTGTTAAATATTCAGAGAACTATGATCATTGTATACAGAAATGGGTCAGGTATGAATCCAGTATGCAGTTATTGATACAGTGTTTATTCAGAATATGCAGTATCTGAAGATCGATTGATTTAGACAGTTAAGACAGAAAGATCAAGAATTCCAGAAATGTCAGAAATTTATTATCTGCAGATTATCTTATTCTGATTATTTATTCTCTCATTGATATATATCTGTTGAGTATTGTTATTGTTCTACATCAGTATTTGCAATATCTTATATTGTTGGGAGCATATGTTATTTGCAGATAAGATATAGCAGTTGATATGGGCAGTATGAGGATTGGTCAGATAGCCAGAATTTACAGTTGCCTGATTTTGTTATTTTATGAGTTTTCGTAAACTCACTAGATCTGTGTAGGTTCTTTCTGTTCGGAATCTGTGTAAGCAGTCAGACATGTGATCAGAATGTTCAGAACTTGTTTGTAATAATCAGAACAGAACATCAGTCAGATTAACAGATATGTGATTTTGTGTTGTATCAGATTGATTATTTTATGATATCAGATGTTTCAGAATTGGTTACAGATTTTGATATTGATAGACAGAGCCGAATACCAGGTAGGTATTTCTTCTTATTTATGATTATTCACTGATTTGTTTACACAGCATAGTTCAAATCTGAACTCACAGATAGTGTCAGAACCGCATAGTAGTGAATTCAGTTGCCATTCAGATGATTGTGAATGTACGTTATTCGAACAGACAATTGTGATATAAACAGATTAGATCAGTTGTAACAGAATTTGTACAGAAATGTGGGCAGAAAGTGTACTGACAAGTTTGAATTGCTAACAGAAGAAGACAAAAAGATAGAAATCAGAAGATTATTACAGAATTTGTATATTTCTGAATAGAAATGAGAGTACATTTCTATGGCTTTTGTAATAAAATTACCGCCCTTTTCTTTAGATTATGATAAGATATGATTATGATTGATAGATCACTCAATCTATATCTATCAGTTTGTACCAGATTACGTACAAACAGAACCAGATGACATAGATCAATGTCAAAGAAATAATCAGATGGATTAGAATATTGAATAAGATGATATCAGATTGTGATTTTGATGGAATTGTACTTGTGATAAACTATATCATAAGCTCTCTTGTGCAGATTTATTACAGATTGACAGATAGTCAGAGTATATTATCAGATATTGACAGATAATTGTAGAGCTTTGGTACTGGATGTTAGTACTAGTTGATATAGATTATTGTCATGATATGATTGATTGTATGACAATAGCTATCAGTTTATCAGATAGGTAATGAGATAGTTTTAGTCAAGACAGTATACAATGAATATTACAGATTTCTAATTCTTTTGAAGATATTCGAAGGAAGATGAAGATAGTTTAGAAAGAACAGATGTCATAAACCAACATCGGATGATGATGATTGGTATTTGAGGTCGAAGATTGTATATGTACTTGATTGGGATAAACAGATTTGATAATGGCTGATGATATTGATTTGTTATGAACTGTGATTGGTTTATACAAATGTTGTATAACCAACATGGAAAGATTGATTATGTTAGAAGGATTGGAGATGTAGTATGATATTATACTTAGTGAATTCTTATTCCAGACTGAAATCAGGGATTTGAGTTTCTGATTTAAACTCTGTATACATTTCTTCTGATAGATCTGAATTGATTACTTAGAGTTCGAGGACGAACTCAGATCTAAGAGGGGGAGATATGTAAGGCCCGAGATGTCATCATTTTTGTGAGAACCCGAAAATTAAATAATTGATTTCAATATTGAATGGCATTCTTGTGATTTTCGGATGGCATTTTCGTAATTATTGAGGGAAATGGCATTTTCGTAATTATGGGAGGTCAATGGCATTTTCGTAATTATTGGAGGCAATGGCATTTTCGTAATTATTGGAGGCAATGGCATTTTCGTAATTTTGAGAGAATTGGGCAAAAGATTTGAGAGATTGCCACGTAAGAGTTGCATGCAAGATATATATATATAAATACATTCAACTAAGTCTTCAAACGAAAGGAATCGAGGGAATAGAAAAAGAAAAGGGTTCGAAGCCTAGACTTGAGATTTTTACGAAATTCGTCCGTCTGATTTCTAATCCGACTTCAGTACCCTGTTCCTATCAACGTATGCTACAACTGGACGTAAGTTTTGTTACGTTTAGACATGATTTAAAATTATGATATTGTCAGAATTTGACGGGAATCATATATGGTGTTTCTACTATCGTAGATATTATATAATTGAAGTCAGACTGAAGAACAGATTGTTTATGTATTTGTTATGATTTTTGAAAGATATTGACTGAGATTCCATATCAGAATTGTGTTAATATTCAGAGTATGAATTAGGTTGACACAGATTATGAGTTCCAGTATTATATTTGTGATGTTCAGAGTGACGGGGTTATTAAGATTGTGTTATTATGCCGTCGAAACATCAGTTAAATTAGATTGATCAGATTCAGATATGATTTAGATTATATAGAGAGATTGTTGATATGAATCAGATGGTATCTTGTTCAGATATTGATCAGATTTTATACTGATTTGTGTAGTGATCAGAACAGATTGTGTATCGAGTTATTCACTGATACAGCGTATTCGATATTGTCTTTTCAGATTGAGATGGACAGAGTTGAATACAGATCATCGTCTTCGTCAGACGGGGACGACAAAGGTATAATTCATGTGATATTCGGGAAGAACAACTCAATTGAGATCGCGTTGAGTTGCCCAATAAATCACATACTATATTCTTGTTTATGTTTTATCTAATTATGCTTTGTTTACAGATCATGTTGCATTGCATTAAGATGATTATGCTTGTTTACAGATTGTGTATTCATGCATTAAGATAGGAAAGTCTGCGAGATCATCCAGACTTCTAGATGTTCGGCGATATCTCAGCTTAGGGGAAGATCACCGCCCCTTTGTAGATGTGGATACAGATCAGGCCGAAGTCTAGGAATAAGACGTACAGCACCTCGATTGGTAGGGTAGGTGACAGCCAGTGACGTCTTATTCACACCGGGATCCCTAGAGTTATAGATTGAGTCAAGTCTAGACATGATTTGATTAGAACTGCATGCCTACATGGATGTGGCTCCTAGATCATGGGACCCATCGTTATTGCTTTCAGTTGTGCTAGCATGTTTTATGATTTAGATTGTTTATATGCATGTTTATCTGATTTGAGTTGCATGCTTATTTGATTGATTTCCTAGATTATGAAATATATATTGAGTTATGCATGATCGCATGGTTTATGAACTAGTGTGTTTATATACATGCTTACCATGTTTTATACTGGGATTTATTCTCACCGGAGTTATCCGGCTGTTGTCGTGTTTTGTATGTGTGCATGACAACAGGTGGGGCTGTATCAGGGTCGAGATGACGATAAGAGAAGACACGTTAGCGTGGTGATTCCGGACTTGCAGTAGATTGGATTTTACTACTGGAACTTTAGTAGTGAACCTTAGATTAGCATATTGTACATTATTGTATTTTAATACTGAATTTGTATTTTTATATACAGACATGTATAGTATTTAGATTCCATTACCTTCCGCAGTTACATTATTAAAAGAAAAATTTTTAGACCCTGTTTATCAGAACTGATAATTAAATCCCAAAGATGATTAAGAAGATGATTATCGTCCGGGTCCCCACATCCTATGTGTTTTCATGTGTATGTAGATCGAAATCTCTGGCCAGAGTATGGTGGTAATTATGAAAGGGTTTCATAGATTGCACCATCGATGCAACTTCGACATGACACATAGTATCGATTCATTGACAACTCTCGATAAACCAATGGTTGTCGAATCAATCGGGATATATGAGTTGAAGGGACCGTACTGTACGCTAACCATAATTGAATGGTTCTTGCAGGCACTATCATGTGATACCTAGGGAATCACGTAAGCGATGCTGCTAGGCGTTTAACGTGATTGGTTGGGTACTATCAGACTTGAGTTCTGACGTTCTTATTATCAAGGTGTTGATAAATAAGAATGGAGCAATTGGGGTATGCTCATATAAGGACATGTTTAGTCCGAATCACATAGAGATGTGAACCCACGGCTAGTTGTATCAATGAACCATTGAGGGCCACACAAGTACTAGCTTTCTAGATCCCGTTGAGAAGTAAAAATAGTTCAATGTGTTGAACGGCTTATAAAGGAGTTTATAAGCGTGAGGAAAATTAGAAGTATGACTTCTATAAAGGAGAAATTAGTTCAATGTGTTGAACGACTTATAAATGAGTTTATAAGTGTAAATGAAATAGAAGTATGACTTCTATGAGAGAAATGTAAATTTTAATTTATGGAAGTGTTCCTAAATTAAAATTTGGCCAAGTAAATAATGTATTTGAAAATTGTGATTTTCATAAACATTATTGTGGACTAAATTAAATTAATTCAAGTGTTGAATTAATTAAACACTAGTGGACCTAGTAGAGTCCAAATAATTAAATTAATTCAAGTGTTGGATTAATTAAATTATATTGAGTCTTGTAGAGCTCAATTAAAATAATTATTTAACTAGTGTGACTTGGGTAAATTCAAGTAATGTTTAATTAGTCTCAAATATGTTTGAGATAATTAAATTTAGTCCATGGTTTTTAATTTGTTAAAACCATATATTATATGCATGGGGAGGTGAAAGGTTGGGAGACAACTTTTGCAAGAAACTAGGCATGTCTTGCACATGCTAGAACACACTTTTTCCTCAACCAAGAAAATTCTCTTCCCTCTCTCCTCCCCTCACCATGGCCGAAATTTCTTCCCCCTTTCTCCTCCAATTTTGTTCTTCAATTTGTTGAAGCAACAACTCACTTCTCAAAGAAAAATGCCCTACATTTTCTAGTGCAAGTGTAAGGTGGATCTTTTAAGTTGGTGGTGGGCTTGATTGGAAGAAAGGAGTCCAAAAGAAAGGAGGAGCTTGTAGATCTTCATCCATCAAGAGCTAAAGTGTTTATACTTTAGTTGGAGCCATAAAATCAATCCTTGTGATTGATAGGTAATTTTCTCAACACCCTATGCTTAAAAGTTGAGTTTTTGTATATGCTACACTAGTACACATGGTGGCCGAAAATTTCCTTGCAAGAAAATGTGATTTTCGAAAATTTTGTAGCTTCCGTTGTGTTTTTCGGTCACCTTATTCGATCCCTTTCAAGTGGTATCATGAGCTAAGGTTACTAGTTTTTTGTAGCATATACATAATATTATATTGAGGGCGATTTCTAACCGATTGAGGATGAAAATTTGCAACATAAAATCAAGGTCTTGAGGGGAAAATTTGGGCAGCTTGTTGCTGCCCATTTCGGGCAGCTCGGGCTGCCCGTGGGCTGCCCATTTCGGGCAGAAAGGGCAGCCCGAGGGGCTGCCCGAACGCCCCTATCTTTTAATAAATAAAAAAAATTTTTTGGTTGGCCGGAATCCGGCGACGGAGCTCCGGCGACGGCGATGACGACTAGGGTTTCCAAAAGTGTTTTGGACTATCCAAGTGTCATGGGCCTTGATGTTGTTGGGCCATTTGATGGTCAACATATTTGTGAATTTTAAATGGGCCAAAATGTTTTTAGTAAAAAAGTAAAGTTTTGGGCCCTTAAGTTTAAAATTACAAAAGTTGCAAATATTTTCTCATGAAATAAATAATTGAAGTTGGACTTTAATTATTTATAGTAAATGGTGATTTACAAGAAATTCGGTTATAAATAAATTAATATGAAAGTAGACAAAGGTGTTTGTATACTTTGTTAATTTAGTTTATAATCGTGGCGGTTAGTGATTGGTTCAAGATATATAATATTAGATCAATTAATTATTGTGATAATTAATTGATGGTGTATGATATGTGATATTATGCATGAAGGATGATCAAAAGCCCAAGCCCAATTTGCTAGGTGTATGCAAGGATATTTGTGTTGTATGATTGTAATAATTATCAATTTAAAGTGGGCTTGGTTTATGGCCCGTTCCCACCCCCCATGAGATGTATCCCTATGTGCCATGGATATTTAATTGTAAATATTAGAATAGTGGAAGATCAAAATTGGAAGATGGTGGCCTTGGTGATTATGAAAATCGAAGACATGTAATATTGGATGCTAATGTAATAATGTAGTTGCATTTGCATCCCGTGCATTTACCCTAGGATTGGACCTAGGTCCGTGTTTAGCTCACACGGACCGTTAGTATTGAGGCGATTGATCATCCTTGTTTGTTTACTGTTTATAATATATGCATGATATGTTATAAATAATGAGTATGTGCGTTATTATTATGATAATAACAAAGTTGCATGAATCCGGCAAACATACGATCAAACATGGCGAGCTTTTAAATAAAAAATTAATGATGAGACCTTTCAAAATTAAAAACCCTCATTTTGAATAAGATTCAAAATTAATATCAAGCCCGTAAAGGGGAATTATAAATTTGTTTATAATTTCCTTGTCTTCCATCGACAATGGGTGCATGATGAACGCTACCCGTACTCGAGGCTCGGCTCATATTATTGGGGGGGCCCTGGGTGCCGGAAAGCTGTGACATCCCTTGACATAGTGATGTGAACTACGTGGAACTCCCATTATTTCGGCTCATATTATTGGTGGAACTCATGGCGACCGTCCATTAAGGTTCGACATCGATGGGTAAGGCTTGACACGTGAAGATGAACGACGTCATATTATTGGGTCCTAATCAAACGTGAGACAAAAGTTTACGTAGAGGGTTGCATTGTGATGCAATTGGAAACTACCTTTTAGGAATTGTGATTGGCTGATATTATTCGGGATCATAATTCGCTAATTGGACCTTACATACCTATTGAGGAAAGGAGTTTCCCGCTTTCACTAGAGGGTAGTGAAAGATGTCAAAACAGTGGGAGCCAATATTTATAAAGTAAAAGTCCAAACTTCATATCTTACTAAATATTTTAAAATAATCATCAACATTTATCTGTTTTTACTTTTCAGTACAAATTGACAATGTCATCGCTTCGCAATCCAATATCCGTAATACTCGACAAAAACATATTAACTAGACCTAATTACCTCACTTGGCTAAGAAACCAGAAAATCGTCTTGAATTCGAAAAGGGTAGCATATACACTGACTGAGTCGCCCCCTGTTGAGGCTCCGACTGACTGCACTCCTGAGGAATTGCAGACTTACAAGGAATGGTGTGACCATGACTTGATAGCCATGTGTTATATGCTGACTTCTATGAATGATGAGCTGCAGAGGCGTTTTGAGGATGCAAAGAGTGCTGCTGACAATCTTTTGCATCTCAAGGAGCTCTTTGGTGAGCAAACACGGCCTCTTAGGCATGCTACCGTCAAGGAGCTGATCACTATGCGCATGCGAGATTGGGTCTCGGTCCATGAGCATGGCCTGCAGTTGATTGGGCTCGTGGAAAAGCTCGTTGGCATGGATATGATCTTGCCTTCGGAGTTGACCACCGACGTGTTGCTGTTATCATTGCCTTGCTCATTTGATCCTATTGTGGTGAACTTCAACATGAACAAGATTGAACCGACCCTTGAGGAGTTGGTGAATATGCTTGTTACGTTTGAATCCACCATCAAGAAAGAGAAGTTGGTTCTTTATGTGGGTTCTTCATCTGGTACGAAGATTGATCCACATGGAAATGGAAAGAAGCGTTCTTTCCAACGTCCCAAGAAGAACGTGCCCTTGTTGAGGCAATCTCCGAATCCCGTTGTGGCAGCCACACCAGTTAAGGCTGACAAGACTGCTGATGAATGTCATCACTGCAAGAAGCCTGGACATTGGAGGCGAAATTGCAAGGAATATCTGGCCCAGAAGTGTTCTGGAAACGGTATGTTCTAAATTTAAGTAAACGTTTCAATTAACTCTACTTCTTGGGTATTAGATACCGGTTGTGACTCACATCTCTATAATGAGTTACAGGTGATGGGAAGAAGTAGAATGCTTAAGGAAGGTGTGACCTTCTAGAGGATGAACAATGGAGCAAGAGTTGCTGCCAAGGCTATTGAAGATGTTTACTTATTATTGAACAATAGTTTAAGTTAATTTAATGAGATGTTTTGTTTGTACCTAATTTTGTAAAACATTGTTTCCATTTCTATGCTGATAAAAATGGATATTCTTGTTTATTTTGCAAATGTGTTTGCAACATTTACATGAATGAATGTTTGATTGGTACTGGTGAACTTGAAAACGATCTCTATAACTTAAAATTGAAAGATATTCCACTAAATGTCCATTCAAAGGCATACACCATATGAGATATGGATGGGTAAGCCTCCTAAGTATTCTTATCTTAGAATATGAGGGTGCCCTGCTTATAAAGCAGGTAGTGGGAGATAAATTGGATAGTTGATCCATTTTATGCTAATTTGTGGGATATCCAATGAATTTGATTGGATACTACTTCTATCATCCCCAAGAAACAAAAGTGTTTGTTTCTAGGAATGCGACCTTTTTGAAAGGGAATTTCTATTGGATTGAAAAAGGGAGATGATAGAACTCGAAGAGGTTCGAGAGACACCCACAATTGTAGAATCCACACCCGAAGAGCCAAGAGAGGAGATACAAGCTCCTAGAAGATCCGAGAGAGTCTCGAGACCACCTATGAGGTATGGTCTGCTTCTTGAAGAGGTCCATGATGAGCCTAACCATGGATGTGATCCAAGGACCTTCAAGGAAGCGTTATCTGATGCCGATTCATCCAAGTGACTTGAAGCAATGGAATCTGAGTTGAATTCCATGCATTCAAACCAAGTGTAGGATCTTGTGGATCCACCTGAGGGAATTGTTCCCATAGGGACTTGGGACGGATGGGAAGGTATTGACCTTCAAGGTGCGATTGGTGGCAAAAGGATATATTCAAAGACAAGGAGTTGACTTTGAGGAAACCTTTTTCCCCAGTCGCAATGTTCAAGTCCATAAGGATTTTTGTAAGGCTCGAGAATTATTCGTTGTCATTGATGTTAGACTTGTGGAAATAAGAATGCATGAATTATGAGATTTTGAGCAGCAGGGCCGAAGCCACATCGCACCCGCGGTGCTAAGACTACCGCACCCGCGGTGTAGATGACAGAAATTGGTGAATTTGTGCGAACAGACACCGCACCCGCGGTGCTAGCAAGACCGCCCCCGCGGTGTGAGACCGCACCCGCGGTCATGTAAGGACCGCACCCACGGTCTAAGAATTCCAGAAAATAATATTGCTGCCGAGAGCACAGCGCACCCACACTCTTGAGACACCGCACCCGCGGTCTGCATGCGAGATTGCCACCTTTGATTTTAATGTTGACACATGGCATGTATATATATATATGGATTGATGCTGAATCACTCTTCTCCACTTTCAGCAAGGATGAACCGAGAGCAAGCTTAGATATCTCAATTTCTTCATGGCTTAGAAATCATTTTGTGCAAGATTTACCCATGCAAATTCTAGTCCAAGTATAGATTTGAGTTCCTTGCTTCACTAGCTTCAAAAGGATGTAAGTATATCTCCTTTTCAGCATGGTTCGAAATCTATGTATTGGGGAAATTATGATTTTGTTAGAAATATGTGTTCTTGGTATATCGAGCATCGTAGATTCGTTATCAGATTGATTTTCGGATATCGTATGCTTTTGTTCGAAATTCCAGCATGTATTATGTGAAGATTTTACAGATTTTAGCTGGTGGATTGAGGTGTAGATGAGATTATGAGTTGTTGGGAATGAATTATGATTGTGTATTATTGTTTGAGTTGATCGGTATTGCGAGAATACGCCGTTATGCCGTCAATTTGTAGCAAGACTGATTATTGACTATTCCAAGATTTGCTTGAGTTGTGGTTTGATATAGAACATTTGTATATCGCCATTTCAGATTTGAAGTAACAGGTTTGACATTTGATTCAAGATCTCGACAGACAGTGCGACAAGAAAGGTATAATTCATGTGGTCACGGGATTGCACAACTCGATTTAGATTTGATACGAGTTTCCCTAAATCACACACTAGATTGTTATTACATTTGATTATGTAATGTCTTGTTTATGGATTTATATTCGAGTCCTGAGATAGGAGAGATTGGCAGACTTGCCAACACTAGACGTTTCGGTGTATCGACGCATAGGAGCAGATTTGCTATATGTGTAGACCCTCGATACAGAGTTGACCGAAGTCTAGGAATAAGACGTACCGTTGCCCCGAGTGGTTGGGTAGGTAATAGACCGTCTTATTCACACCGGGATCCCTAGATTAGAAAAGAGTCGAGTCAAGATTTAAATGTTGAATACAGATTTGTATTCTTCTACATGTTTAGATTTTATTCATGTTAATTGATATATGCTATGCTTTTGTACATGATTATGACATTGCATGCATCCATGTTTTATACTGGGATATGTTCTCACCGGAGTTATCCGGCTGTTGTCGTGTCTGTATGTGTGCATGGCAACAGGTGGGGCAGGATCAGGGTCACGACGAGGAAGAGAGAGTTGATAGCGTGGAGATCTCGGGCGTGGAAGATTCCTAGTGTTTCCTACTGGACTTGTAGCACTTATGTTTGTAGTTGTTATTGAACACTAGTGTATGTTTGTACGCACAGACTTGTATGTACATTACGTTGTTTAATTTCTATTGAGACATGTGATGCTTTCGTTAATACATTTAAATTAATGTTAAAAGCAAAATTTTGACCCACATTTTCGAACAAAGATCCAATTAAATCCCAAAAGAATAGAGTTAGAGCCCGGGTCCCCACAACAGGTGGTATCAGAGCAGTAGGTTCTGTAGACTGAGATAGAGTAGAATGAGCGGGGTAGATCGAGTCATCTTCCTTGCTTTTGAGATGCTAGCATGATTTATTGCTTTCCCTATTATATGTTGTGTTGTATTATCTGAATTGATTTACAGCATTTCAAGCCTGAATCAGAACCGATTCTCGATCAGAGGTATATGATCAGAGGAGGGCTGAGACAGATGATATTGATTGTGTACTAATCAGTTTGGTAATCAGATTTATGCCGCCTAGACGTATACCACAGCCAGAGCAGGGTAGCACATCAGGTGCACAGATGGATGTCACCGCTACGCCGATGGAGACCTTATTGAAGAGATTTCAGTCTTTCCATCCGCCTATTCTGAAGGGCACAGAGAGTGCAGTGGAGTGCGAGAGCTGGCTTGATGATATCGAGATGTTGTTTGAGTCTTTGGCATATACTGATGAGCGACGTGTGAAACTGATAGGGCATCAGATGCAGGAGGTTGCCAAGAGCTGGTGGTTGACTACTATGAGAGCCTTGGAGCACCGAGGCATTGACATTACGTGGAAAGTCTTCAAAGATGAGTTTTATCAGCGCTTCTTCCCCGTCTCCTACCGAAAAGACAAAGGAGCTGAATTTGCGAATCTGAAGCAGGGACAGTGGAACATTGAGGAGTATGTTGCTAAATTTCCTGCATTGCTACGATTTGCACCGCATGTGGCCGGGAACGATGAGGCAGTGGCCGATCAGTTCATCAACGGGCTGAATCCCGACGTCTTTACATTGGTGAACACGGGCCGGCCTAGCACTTTTTCAGAGGCACTGAACCGAGCAAAGGGAGTAGAGGCTGGCTTGATCAAGCAGCGAGGAGCTTCCTATGGTGTTCAGGGGCAGAGACCGCCACAGCCTACTACCGTACAGTTTCCACCACCTCCTCCTCGTTTTGACAGCGGAGCTAGTGGTAGTGGTAAGAAGGAATTTCTGAAGGCTAAAGGCAAACAGTTTAAGAAATCCGGGAGTAGTTCATCGAGTTCGAGTGGATCTCGACAGAGAGGTCAGGGGTCAGAGTATATTGGCGCATACTGTGGTTCGTGCGGAGGGCGACATGCGACGGAGCAGTGTCAAGGAGTTCTGGGACGCTGCAACATCTGTAGGCAACAAGGACATTTCGCCAGAGTTTGTCCCCAGAGAGGTGCACAACGATTCCAGAGCACCGGATCATCAGCACCAGCGCCACAGATGGATAGACAGGCATCTTCTGTACACTCCTTCCAGCCATCCTCTACACAGACCCAGCAGAGACCAGGAGGTAGTCAGACAGTGAGTCAGCCTCCCAGACAGCAGGCACGTGTTTTTGCCCTAACAGAGGAACAGGCGCAGGAGGCGCCAGATGACGTCATTGCAGGTAACTGTTTTCTTTGCGGTTATCCTGCATATGTGTTGATAGACACAGGGGCATCTCATACATTCATATCTGAACATTTTGCATTGAGACATTCGTTGCCTGTTGAGTCGATGTCTACGGTAGTGTCTATAGCTTCTCCGTTGGGGAGTGGTTTGATATCTGTGACTACTGTTAGACACTGTATGCTTCAGTTTGAGGGGCATGAGATTGATCTTGATTGTGTAGTACTTGGTTTAGCTGATTTTGACTGTATAGTTGGTATAGACATGTTAACCAAGTACAGGGCCACTGTAGATTGTTTCCACAAGATTGTCAGATTCAGACCCGAGATGACAGATGAGTGGAAATTCTACGGCAAGGGTTCCAGATCTCGGATTCCCTTAGTATCTGCTCTGACTATGAGTAGACTGCTTCAGAGAGGAGCAGAGGGCTTTCTTGTATATTCAGTAGATCTACTGAAGTCGAGCCCAGCATTGGCAGATCTGCCAGTGGTTTGCGAGTTTGCAGATGTTTTTCCTGATGAGATTCCAGGGTTGCCTCCGGTTCGAGAGGTTGATTTCAGCATAGATCTTATGCCCGGTTCTGTTCCTATCTCAAGAGCTCCGTATAGGATGGCACCGATAGAGCTGAAAGAGTTGAAAGCACAGCTGGAAGATCTTTTGTCCAAGGGATATATCAGACCCAGTGTATCACCTTGGGGTGCTCCGGTGCTTTTCATTCGAAAGAAAGATGGTTCGATGCGATTGTGTATCGATTATAGACAGTTGAACAAGGCAACAGTGAAGAACAAGTATCCTTTGCCGCGCATCGACGACTTATTTGACCAGTTACAGGGATCTTCGGTATATTCGAAGATTGATTTGAGATCAGGGTATCATCAGCTCCGAGTTAGAGACGTTGATATTCCGAAGACTGCATTATGAACCAGGTATGGACATTACGAGTTTGTTGTTATGCCTTTCGGTTTGACGAATGCACCAGCGGTGTTTATGAGTTTGATGAACCGTATTTTTCAGAGATATTTAGATGAGTTTGTAATTGTGTTTATTGACGACATTTTGGTGTATTCGAAAAGTTTGACTGAGCATGCAGATCACCTGAGAATCGTATTGAAAACTTTGAGAAATGAGCGGTTGTATGCCAAACTGTCCAAGTGTGAATTCTGGCTGAGACAGGTTGTCTTCTTGGGGCACATTATATCGGGAGATGGCATTGCAGTAGATCCGAGTAAAGTTGAGGCTGTTATCAGTTGGCCGAGACCGACTTCAGTGCCTGAGATACGCAGTTTCATGGGTCTAGCCGGGTATTATCGTCGTTTTATTCGAGATTTCTCCAGTATAGCGAAGCCTATCACCCAGTTGACACAGAAGAATATGCCATTTGTGTGGTCTGAAGATTGTTAAGCCAGTTTTGTAGAGTTGAAGAAGAGGCTGACTAGTGCGCCTGTCTTGACGATTCCTACCGGTACAGGTGAGTTTGTTGTATATTGTGATGCATCTCACAGAGGGCTTGGACGTGTTCTTATGCAGCGAGGGCACGTGATAGCGTACGCCTCTAGACAGCTGAAGCCGCACGAGACTCGTTACCCGATTCATGATCTTGAATTGGCGGCGATTGTATTTGCACTCAAGATCTGGCGTCATTATCTATATGGCGAGAAATTTGAGATCTATTCCGATCATAAGAGCCTGAAGTATCTCTTTTCTCAGTCAGAGTTGAATATGAGGCAGCGACGATGGCTTGATCTGCTGAAAGATTTTGATTGCGAGATCAAGTACCATCCAGGAAAGTCGCATGCAGCGGCAGACGCCTTGAGTCGAAAGGTATGTGCTCTTTCCTTGTCGACTGTAGGTGTATCGAATTTAGTGGAAGATTGTTGCTTGTCTGGATTGATATTTGATACAGATAGTAGACCGTTGCGACTTGCTGCGATTCAGATTGAGCCAGATCTGATTTCGAGGATCAAAGAAGCACAGAGAACTGATCCGAGCGTGCAGAGATCGATTGATATGGTCAGAGCTGGTCATATATCAGAGTATCAGGTTAGAGATTATGTTCTGTATGTGAATAACCGCTTAGTAGTGCCAGAGATTTCAGATTTGAGACGACAGATCATGTCGGAGGCACACTGTAGTCGGTTCAGCATTCATCCTGGTGGCAGGAAGATGTATAACGACTTGAAGACACAATTGTGGTGGAAGGAGATGAAGACAGACATTGCAGAATTTGTGTCTAAATGCCTGAATTGCCAGTAGGTGAAGGCAGAGAGAAAGAAGCCCGGAGGTTTACTTCAGAATTTGTCTGTTCCTGAATGGAAATGGGACCACATTTCCATGGATTTCGTGACGAAGTTACCTCGATCATCCCGGGGCTGTGATTCGATTTGGGTCATCATTGACAGATTAACCAAATCAGCTTGCTTTATTCCGTACAGAATGACCTATCGACACGATCAGATGGCAGAGTTGTATGTCAGAGAGGTCGTCAGATTGCACGGTGTGCCGAAGTCGATCGTATCAGATCGTGATCCACGATTCACTTCTCACTTTTGGCACAGTTTGCAGCAGGCTTTGGGTACGACTTTACACCTGAGCACTGCTTATCATCCTCAGACGGACGGACAGTCAGAGCGGACTATCCAGACTCTAGAGGACATGCTGAGAGCTGTAGTACTAGACTTTGGTACTAGTTGGCAAGATTCATTGCCGTTGTGTGAGTTTTCATACAACAACAGCTATCAGACTAGCATTGAGATGGCACCGTTCGAAGCTTTATACGGAAAGAAGTGCAGATCTCCGTTGTACTGGGATGATATTTCTGAGGTACCAGAGTTGGGGCCTGATATGATTCGTGAGATGACAGAGAAAGTGAAGATCATTCAGAAGCAAATGAAGACGTCACAGGATAGGCAAGCGAAGTACGCCAATATTAGACGCAGACCGTTAGTATTCGAATAGGGAGACAGAGTATTTCTGAAGATTTCACCTTTCAGAGGCGTTGTCAGATTTGGCAAGCGAGGAAAGTTGTCTCCTAGATACGTCGGTCCGTATGAAATCCTTGAGAAGATTGGCGATCGAGCTTACAGACTTGCTCTTCCTCCTTCATTGTCCGGTATACATGATTTTTTTCATGTATCGATGTTGCGCAAATATATGCCAGATGATTCTCATGTCATTCACCCTGACGAAGCCGAGTTAGATCATACTCTGAGCTATGTTGAGCGACCGATACAGATTCTTGATCAGAAGGAGAAACAGCTTAGAACCAAGACTATTCCGCTTGTGAAGGTTCAGTGGAGTCGTCATGGCATCGAGGAAGCAACTTGGGAGACGGAGTCTGAGATGAGACAGAGGCATCCCGAGCTATTCTTATGATGTGAGTCTTTCTTCCCACTTTGACTTTACTGTTTTGTGTATACTTGCGTGATTACTGGTTTATGAGTTCGAGGACGAACTCTTGTCTAAGAGGGGGAGAAATGTAAGGCTCGAGAATTATTCGTTGTCATTGATGTTAGACTTGTGGAAATAAGAATGCATGAATTATGAGATTTTGAGCAGCAGGGCCGAAGCCACATCGCACCCGCGGTGCTAAGACTACCGCACCCGCGGTGTAGATGACAGAAATTGGTGAATTTGTGCGAACAGACACCGCACCCACGGTGCTAGCAAGACCGCCTCCGCGGTGTGAGACCGCACCCGCGGTCATGTAAGGACCGCACCCGCGGTCTAAGAATTCCAGAAAATAATATTGCTGCCGAGAGCACAGCGCACCCGCACTCTTGAGACACCGCACCCGCGGTCTACATGCGAGATTGCCACCTTTGATTTTAATGTTGACACATGGCATGTATATATATATATGGATTGATGCTGAATCACTCTTCTCCACTTTCAGCAAGGATGAACCGAGAGCAAGCTTAGATATCTCAATTTCTTCATGGCTTAGAAATCATTTTGTGCAAGATTTACCCATCCAAATTCTAGTCCAAGTATAGATTGAGTTCCTTGCTTCACTAGCTTCAAAAGGATGTAAGTATATCTCCTTTTCAGCATGGTTCGAAATCTATGGATTGGGGAAATTATGATTTTGTTAGAAATATGTGTTCTTGGTATATCGAGCATCGTAGATTCGTTATCAGATTGATTTTCGGATATCGTATGCTTTTGTTCGAAATTCCAGCATGTATTATGTGAAGATTTTACAGATTTTAGCTGGTGGATTGAGGTGTAGATGAGATTATGAGTTGTTGGGAATGAATTATGATTGTGTATTATTGTTTGAGTTGATCGGTATTGCGAGAATACGCCGTTATGCCGTCAATTTGTAGCAAGACTGATTATTGACTATTCCAAGATTTGCTTGAGTTGTGGTTTGATATAGAACATTTGTATATCGCCATTTCAGATTTGAAGAAACAGGTTTGACATTTGATTCAAGATCTCGACAGACAGTGCGACAAGAAAGGTATAATTCATGTGGTCACGGGATTGCACAACTCGATTCAGATTTGATACGAGTTTCCCTAAATCACATACTAGATTGTTATTACATTTGATTATGTAATGTCTTGTTTATGGATTTATATTCGAGTCCTGAGATAGGAGAGATTGGCAGACTTGTCAACACTAGACGTTTCGGTGTATCGACGCATAGGAGCAGATTTGCTATATGTGTAGACCCTCGATACAGAGTTGACCGAAGTCTAGGAATAAGACGTACCGTTGCCCCGAGTGGTTGGGTAGGTAACAGACCGTCTTATTCACGCCGGGATCCCTAGATTAGAAAAGAGTCGAGTCAAGATTTAAATGTTGAATACAGATTTGTATTCTTCTACATGTTTAGATTTTATTCATGTTAATTGATATATGCTATGCTTTTGTGCATGATTATGACATTGCATGCATCCATGTTTTATACTGGGATATGTTCTCACCGGAGTTATCCGGCTGTTGTCGTGTCTGTATGTGTGCATGGCAACAGGTGGGGCAGGATCAGGGTCACGACGAGGAAGAGAGAGTTGATAGCGTGGAGATCTCGGGCGTGGAAGATTCCTAGTGTTTCCTACTGGACTTGTAGCACTTATGTTTGTAGTTGTTATTGAACACTAGTGTATGTTTGTACGCACAGACTTGTATGTACATTACGTTGTTTAATTTCTATTGAGACATGTGATGCTTTCGTTAATACATTTAAATTAATGTTAAAAGCAAAATTTTGACCCACATTTTCGAACAAAGATCCAATTAAATCCCAAAAGAATAGAGTTAGAGCCCGGGTCCCCACAATTTTGCTAGCCATAGCTGCATGGTATGACTATGAGATATGGCAGATGGATGTCAAGACAGACTTTCTTAATGGGGATTTTAAGAAAGTTATTTACATGTCTTAACCTGAAGGGTTAACATGTGGGGACCCGGACGCTGATCTTCTTCTTAATCATCTTTGGGATTTAATTATCAATTAAGATAAAACAGGGTCTAAAATTTTTATTTCCTTTTAAAATATAAATGCGAAAGGTAATGGCATCTAAATAATATACATATCTGTATAAAACTACGATTCAGTAGAAAAGTACAATCTAAGTCTAAGGTTCAATTACTAAATTCAAGTAATTAACCAAGTCTGCTACAAGTCCGGAATCACCACGCTAACTCGTCTTCTCTCATCGTCATCTCAACCCTGGTCCAGCCCCACCTGTTGTCATGCACACATACAAAACAAGACAACAGCCGGATAACTCCGGTGAGAATAAATCCCATTATAAAACATGGTAAGCATGTATATAAACAATCTAAATTATAAGACATGCTGTCATGAATATATTCAAAGGAATGGATTTCATAGTCTATGAAATCTACTCATAATAGCATAATAGGTATGCAACTCAAATCAGATAAACATGCAAATTAATCAAATCATATAAACATGCTATCAGGACTGAAAGCAATAAACATGGGTTTTATAGTCTATGAAACCACATCTATAAACGCATGCAGTTCTAGTCAAATCATGTCTAGACTCGACTCAACTATAACTCTAGGGATCCCGTAATGAATAAGACGTCAATGGCTGTTACCTACTCAACCGATCGTGGTAACTGTACGTCTTATTCCTAGACTTCGGCCATGGCTGTATCGTGGTGCTACAATAGGACAATGTCTGCTCCTATGTACGATACACCAAACGTCTAGAATTCTGACAATGACTGTCAAGACTTTCCTATCTTAACTGCAATGAATAACAATCTGTAAACAAAGCATAATCATATTTATAACTGAATATCACAATTATCTTACATGCTTGAATACAATTCTATAATCAAAGCATAATCAGGTAACAATATAAACAATAATCTAGTATGTGATTTTATTGGGAAACTCAAATTAATCTAAGTTGAGTTATGCTTCCCGAATATCACATGAATTATACCTTTGTCGTCCCGATCTGACGATGACGAAGACCTGTATTCAAATCTGTCCATATTCAATCTGAAAAGACAATGTCGAATACATAGTATCAATGAATAACTCAATATACAATCTGTTCTAATCAATACTCAATTCAGTATACAATTTGATCAATATCTGAACAAGATACAATCTGAGTCATATCAATAATATCACCATCTAATCGAAATCATATCTGAATCTGATCAATATCAATTTACTGATGTTTCGACAGCATAATAATACAATCTGAATAACCCCGTCAATCTGAACATCACAAATATAATACTGGAATTCATAATCTGCGTCAATATAATTCATACTCTGAATATTAACACAATTCTGATATAGAATCTCAGTCAACATCTTTCTAAAAATCATAACAATTACAGAAACGGTCTGTTCTTTAATCTGACTTCAATTCTATACTGTCTACTGCAGCAGAAACATCATATCTGAATCACATACAATTCTAACAACATCATATTTTCAAAACATGTCTAAATGTAATAAACTTACGTCCAGTTGTAGCCTGCGTTGATAGGAACACAGTACCGAAGTTGGATTTCAATTTTGATAAACGGTTCGCTCGCAATTCAATTCTGAACCACAACCGAGAGCTTCTTCTTCAAATTTCTTGATTCTTGTTTGTTACAAATCTGAGAGACACGTTTAGTTACATATATATATATACTACATGCATGGCAAGAAACGTGTCACACTCCTTTGTGCAGCACGTCTCGTGCATATGCGCGACACCACTCGGCGCATATGCGCGAGACACAATTCTTAGCGCGTGCCTCGGCAACGACTCTCGCGCATATGCGCGCCATTCAACCGCGCATATGCGCCAAAGCTCCTGGACTCGCCGCGCATGTGCGCGCTGTAAGGTCGCGCATGTGCGCGCACGTTTCTGTCCTCCTCGCGCATGTGCGCCGATACCCACCGCGCATGTGCGCCAAATGCTCTGGATGCTCCGCGCATGTGCGCGCATTTCTTTGCGCATGTGCGCCATGGCTTCGGCTTTGCTCGTGATTTGATGAATTTTCTTGTCTTTTCCTTCCGATCTATTTCGTCTATAATCATATTAATTATCATCTATGATTATATAATAATCATTTCCAAATCTCTTCAGATTAACCGGATTAATTTCTCGGGCATTACATTTCTCCCCCTCTTAGTTCTGAGTTTGTCCTCGAACTCATAAGTAATCAATTCAGATATATTAGAAGAAATGTATACAAAGTTCAAAGCAGAACTCATCTCAATGAATCTGTTCTGAAATCTCAATCGTGCAATACTGGCTATAAAACATCTGTATAAACCAAACTACAGCTCATAACAAATTACTGTCATCAGCGGTTATCAAATCTGTTTATCCCGATCAAGAATATATTCAATCTTGTCTTCAAATACCAATCGTCACCATCCGACGCTGGCATGATAAATCTGTCTGATCTGAGCTATTCTCATTCTATTCTGAATCAACTATCTTTTCTTTGTCATATCTCTGACCGTATCAGCTCCTATCCCAAGTATCTCTGAGATCTTATTCTGATTCAAAGAATCTATAGTACTCACTGTACACTATCTCATAATCCCTCTGGTAATCTGATAAATAACATCATCTCCTAACTCAGATAGTGACAATCTGTCATATCCACCAGTGCTAACATCCCGCACTGCAGCTTTCTGGATATCCTCCCATATCTGGATAGTATACTCTGACTGTCTGTCAATCTGTAAATAATCTGCAAAATAACTTATGGTATGATCTGTTATAATTGTAATCTCAATCAAAATCACCATTTGATATAGTCTACTTCTACATTCTAGTCACTCTGACTATGTTCTGACATAATCTACTGTGGCATTCTGATCTTTCTGACCACTTGTCTGACATCAATCTGTGTCATTGGGTCATGTTTGTACGTGATCTGGTACAAACTGATAGATATAGATTGAACAATCTGTCAATCTTAATCATATCATATCACAATTTGTAGAAAATGGCGGTAATTTCATTACAAAAACCATAGAAATGTACTCCCATTTCTATTTAGGACTATATACAATTCTGTAATAAATTTTCTGATTTTTATCTTTCTGTCTTTTCTGTTAGCGATTCAGACATATCAGTACAATTTCTGCTAACATTTTTTTGTACAAATTCTGTCACAACTGATCTAATCTGTCGATATCCAACTATCTGTTCGAATATCATACCTTCTCAGTCATAAACATGATAACTGAAGTCACTACAGCGCATTACTAACATTATCTGTGATTTCAACTTCGAACTCTTGATATATACAAATCAGTTAATAACATAATTTAAAGAGGAAATACCTACCTGGTATTCGGCTCTGATTATACATACCAATTCTGTTATACAATTCTGAAACATTCTGATATCATAACACAATCAGTCTAATACAAAACACAAAATAACATATCTGTTTCTCTGACCGATACTCTGCTCTGATTCTCAAAATACTGTTCTGACCACTCTGATCACGTTTCTGGACTGCTGAAATTCTCAAATTCATTTCTGATACAAGCTGAACTGTATATACTCTCAACGGTTCACAACAATCTGTATCATATACCAATTCAAAACAACAGTAATATTAAATCAGACACGAAATATCAATATCCTATACAGATCTAGTGAGTTCAGTGAACTCATAATCACAAGGATATCTGATAAATATCTTCATGTCATTCTGATCAACTGTATATCTATCATCTGCAAATATAATATACTCCCCAAACAATACAATCTGTATAAAATACTGATCTAGAAGCAATCATTCTCAAACAATTCAAAACACAATCATATCAGATAATCTGTCAACTCATATAATATCAATCTCTGACAACTCTGATATTTCTGACTTTCTGATCTTCCTGATATCGGTATCTGCTCAGCCACTGATCACAATGTCAACTGTCTCAAATAAATCAGTGTACTACCATCATCTATCATCTATTCTGAATACAATCTGTTTCAAATAAAATATCTATCTGAACAATTTCTGGATACAAGAATCATAGTTCTCAGAATATTTAATATGATCTTTCAAATATTCTTTCAATTCATTTTGTATCATTCTGTATAGTCAATACTATTCTGTACTAAATCAACTATACAAACAATACTGGATTTCAATTCAATTTCTGAAGTCTATCTGTCTGATATAAAGCAAATCTAACATCTTATCTAGGCAAACATCAGCCAACTCATACATCATTGACATATCGGCTTGATTTCAGTAGATCTACTGAATACATAGGGATGCAATCTGCTCCTTTCTGTATTAATCGAGTCATATACAATACAGATATCAAAGGAATTCTAAATCTAGAATCCTTATTGTGGTATCTCCACTGATCAGTCCTTTCTGGTCTGAATCTTACCATTCTGGCAAAATTCTACAATCTGTCTGTACTTGTTTGGCATATACATATCAATAATGCGTTCAAATCAGGAAACACCAGTACATCATAATCTATCTCTATTTCATTCTCATCTTACTGTAGTATACAATATATACAGAAATCTCTGATATCCACATTTCCTCAACAAGCAAGGACATCAATACTACAGTACATACAAACCCAACAGATACAACATAATTCCATGCAACTCAGTCAAAGATAATCTTAACAAATGCATTAGTATATATCAATACATATGCAATAGAATCATAAAGAATAGTACCTGTTGTGAATTCTGGATCTGTGTTTTAAATTGAACTCTGTTCCTTACAATCTTCGGGAACGCTTCTGGGGACAAACTTTAGCAAAGTGTCCCGGCTGTCCACAAATATTACATCTACCAGTCACTCCCTGGCATTGCTCGGTGGAATGTCTCCGTCCGCAACTCCTGCAATACACTCCAGTATAGCTCGGACTAGAACTACTGGAACTCGAGGAATCACCCCCTAACTTCTTGAAGGGCTTCGTGCGGGTTTTCAGCAAATCTTGCTTCCCACTCGTGCTGCCATGCTCAATTTGAAGAGGGGACTGCGATATCTGGGTTGACTTCACACACAACCTTGTCAATTGTCTAATCAGACTAGCCTCTGCTCTCTTTGCCCTACTCAGGATATCAGCAAAATGGTAAGGTCGTTGCAAATTCATAAACGCAACTACCTCCGAATTCAGCCCTCTGATAAACTGAGTCACTACAGCTTCATCATTTCCAGCTATCTGAGGAGCAAAATGCAGTAGAGTAGAGAATTTAGCAATATATTGGTCAATGTTCAGCGGCCCTTGGCTCAAATTCTCAAACTCTAATTTCTTGTCCTCTCGGTACGAGGCTGAGAAAAATCTTCGATAGAATTCAGTTCTGAATATTTCCCACGAAATCATTGTACCTCTCTGTGCCCACATTCTTCTACTGGTAATCCACCAACTACTGGCGGCTTCTCGTAACTGATAAGGTACCATTTTAACCCTCTGTTCATCTGTACAATCAAGTAAATCAAACAAGATTTCTATATCATCAAACCAGTTCTGACAATCTTCAGATGTCTCGGTACCATTCAGAACCGGCGGCTGTAATAACTCAAATTCTTTCATCTTTTCTTCTAACTGAGTTTCTGATACATTTCTCTGTTCAGACGAAGTACTGCCCTTTTCTGAAATTCTTCGAGGCGGTATATCTGAATATCAAACAGATTAGTACACAATCTATACAATCTGTCTCAGCCCTCCTCTGATCATATACCTCTGATTCAGACTCGGTTCTGATCCAGGCTTAATAATTACATGCTGCAATCAACTCAGATAACAAGCAACCTGTAATAGGGAAAGCAATAAATCATGCTAGCACACACAATGTAGTCAACATTGAAATAAATCTCATGCTAGCAATCACATGCAAGGAAAGAAAATTCAATCTACCCCGCTCATTCTCTTCTATCTCAGTCTAACTCAATCTAAAAGATCTATCAGTTCTGACTATCTCAATCTAAAGGATCTATCGCTCTGATACCACCTGTTGTGGGGACCCGGACGCTGATCTTCTTCTTAATCATCTTTGGGATTTAATTATCAATTAAGATAAAACAGGGTCTAAATTTTTTTTTTGCTTTTAAAATATAAATGCGAAAGGTAATGGCATCTAAATAATATACATATCTGTATAAAACTATAATTCAGTAGAAAAGTACAATCTAAGTCTAAGGTTCAATTACTAAATTCAAGTAATTAACCAAGTCTGCTACAAGTCCGGAATTACCACGCTAACTCGTCTTCACTCATCGTCATCTCAACCCTGGTCCAGCCCCACCTGTTGTCATGCACACATACAAAACAAGACAACAGCCGGATAACTCCGGTGAGAATAAATCCCAGTATAAAACATGGTAAGCATGTATATAAACAATCTAAATTATAAGACATGCTGTCATGAATATATTCAAAGGAATGGATTTCATAGTCTATGAAATCTACTCATAATAGCATAATAGGTATGCATTTCAAATCAGATAAACATGCAATTTAATCAAATCATATAAACATGCTATCAGGACTGAAAGCAATAAACATGGGTTTTATAGTCTATGAAACCACATCTATAAACGCATGCAGTTCTAGTCAAATCATGTCTAGACTCGACTCAACTATAACTCTAGGGATCCCGTAATGAATAAGACGTCAATGGCTGTTACCTACTCAACCGATCGTGGTAACTGTACGTCTTATTCCTAGACTTCGGCCATGGCTGTATCGTGGTGCTACAATAGGACAATGTCTGCTCCTATGTACGATACACCGAACGTCTAGAAGTCTGACAATGACTGTCAAGACTTTCCTATCTTAACTGCAATGAATAACAATCTGTAAACAAAGCATAATCATATTTATAACTGAATATCACAATTATCTTACATGCTTGAATACAATTCTATAATCAAAGCATAATCAAGTAACAATATAAACAATAATCTAGTATGTGATTTTATTGGGAAACTCAAATTAATCTAAGTTGAGTTATGCTTCCCGAATATCACATGAATTATACCTTTGTCGTCCCGATCTGACGATGACGAAGACCTGTATTCAAATTTGTCCGTATTCAATCTGAAAAGACAATGTCGAATACATAGTATCAATGAATAACTCAATATACAATCTGTTCTAATCAATACTCAATTCAGTATACAATCTGATTAATATCTGAACAAGATACAATCTGAGTCATATCAATAATATCACCATCTAATCGAAATCATATCTGAATCTGATCAATATCAATTTACTGATGTTTCGACATCATAATAATACAATCTGAATAACCCCGTCAATCTGAACATCACAAATATAATACTGGAATTCATAATCTGCGTCAATATAATTCATACTCTGAATATTAACACAATTCTGATATAGAATCTCAGTCAACATCTTTCTAAAAATCATAACAATTACAGAAACGGTCTGTTCTTTAATCTGACTTCAATTCTATACTGTCTACTGCAGCAGAAACATCATATCTGAATCACATACAATTCTAACAACATCATATTTTCAAAACATGTCTAAACGTAATAAACTTACGTCCAGTTGTAGCCTGCGTTGATAGGAACACAGTACCGAAGTTGGATTTCAATTTTGATAAACGGTTCGCTCGCAATTCAATTCTGAACCACAACCGAGAGCTTCTTCTTCAAATTTCTTGATTCTTGTTTGTTACAAATCTGAGAGACACGTTTAGTTACATATATATATATACTACATGCATGGCAAGAAACGTGTCACACTCCTTTGTGCAGCACGTCTCACGCATATGCGCGACACCACTCGGCGCATATGCGCGAGACACAATTCTTAGCGCGTGCCTCGGCAACGACTCTCGCGCATATGCGTGCCATTCAACCGCGCATATGCGCCAAAGCTCCTGGACTCGCCGCGCATGTGCGCGCTGTAAGGTCGCGCATGTGCGCGCACGTTTCTGTCCTCCTCGCGCATGTGCGCCAAATGCTCTGGATGCTCCGCGCATGTGCGCGCATTTCTTTGCGCATGTGCGCCATGGCTTCGGCTTTGCTCGTGATTTGATGAATTTTCTTGTCTTTTCCGTCCGATCTATTTCGTCTATAATCATATTAATTATCATCTATGATTATATAATAATCATTTCCAAATCTCTTCATATTAACCGGATTAATTTCTCGGGCATTACATAACATCTATCGGAAGTGAGCATATGGTATGCAAACTTCAGAGATCTATTTATGATCTAAAGCAGGCATCTAGGAGTTGGAACCTCAGATTCGACAGTACAATCAAATAGTTTGATTTACTAAGAGTCCTGAGGAACCCTATGTGTATAAGAAGGTCAGTGGGAGTGTTGTGACATTCCTGGTGTTATATGTTGAGGACATTCTACTCATTGGGAATGATGTAGGAATGTTGCAATCAACTAAGATATGGTTAGCAAGTAAGTTCTCGATGCACGACTTGGGTGAAGCATCTTTTGTATTGGGAATACAGATCTATAGAGATAGATCGAGAAGATTGCTTGGTCTCACCCAGTCCACATACATTGATACCATCGTGAAGCCGTTCTCGATGGATGAGTCCAAGGGAGGACACCTACCAATGTGTCATGGCGTGTCCCTATCCAAGTCTGTCTCCCAAGACTGATGCAGAGATAGTGGCGATGGCACGCATTCCGTATGCTTCGGCAATTGGTAGCATCATGTATGGGATGATATCTACACGTCTTGATGTGGCTTTCGCACTAAGTGTAGTGAGTAGATATCAATCGAACCCTGGTCTTCCACACTGGAAAGCTGTGAAAGACATCCTCAAGTAGTTGAGAAGGACCAATAATGTGTTCTTGGTCTATGGGGTGGAGAACTAAAATTGGAAGGCTATACCGACTCTAGCTTCCAAAGCGATATCGATGACTCGAAGTCAACCTTTGGTTTTGTATTCATGCTCAATGGTGCTGCAGTCTCTTGGAAGAGTTCCAAGCAAGACAATATTACGGATTCCAGCACAGAGGCCGAATACATTGCTGCATCAGATGCAGCAAGGGAGGCTGTTTGGATAAGGAATTTCGTCCAAGAGTTGGGCATCATTCCTAATGGAGTTGCACCTATCCCGGTGTTGTGTGACAACACGGGAGCTATAGCTCAAGCAAAGGAGCCTAGGTCTCATCAGAAATCCAAACTAGTATTGAGAAATTACCACATCCTCGGAGAGATTGTGGAAAGAGGAGAAGTGTCTTTTGACACAGTCGGCTCCGCCGATAATGTTGATTGATCCACTAGCTAAGCCTTTACCTAGACCATTATTCGACAAGCATCGCGAATCAATGGGTTTAAAGCATATGGGTAGTTGGCTCTAGTGCAAGTGGGAGATTGTTAGAGTAGGTGCCCGTCGAGCCAAGTGTTGGCCGAGTGTTCACAATGAAACTCTATGTATAAGCAATCTTTATTTTAATAATATTTGAAATTATTACTTTGGCACATCTTTATCTGTATACCCATGCTAGTTGCATAGATAAAGCCCTTGAATATACAAATAGTAGAAAGAATATGAGATGCTCATATGATGAGTATCATGAAACTCATATTTGTAATACTGTATATTCTAAACGGTTCCTAGTCGATTCAGCCGCCACTAAGAAGGACATAGGCCGCTCGAGTTAGAGACTAGTATCTGCGAAGTGAGTACCATGTTTCATTGGTAGGGGACATTGTGATGTCCGAGCATGCAGATAGGTGCTCCTTGTAGAGTGCACTGAACAACACTCCATAAAAGGACTTTCCAAGTGGTTCTCACTTATCGAGTGGAAATGTCCTAGTTTATGGTTGTACAGAATTAGTCCTTATGACCCGGGACAACATTGAGACTCTATGTGCTAGAATTACACTTTGACTTGTTTACCGACTCTCATGGGGTCATTAGGTGGCAAGGTTGGGTGTTCTGTCGAAACACATAGGAGTCGATGCATTGTAGTTGGGGAATCACCGCTTACCTTCGGGTATGGATATCCTATGTGTTATCATGTGTATGTAGATCGAAATCTCTGGCCAGAGTATGGTGGTAATTATGAAAGGGTTTCATAGATTACACCATCGATGCAACTACGACATGACACATAGTATCGATTCATTGACAACTCTCGATAAACCAATGGTTGTCGAATCGATCGGGATATATGTGTTGAAGGGACCGTACTGTACGCTAACCATAATTGAATGGTTCTTGCAGGCACTATCATGTGATACCTAGGGAATCACGTAAGCGATGCTGCTAGGCGTTTAACGTGATTGGTTGGGTACTATCAGACTTGAGTTCTGACGTTCTTATTATCAAGGTGTTGATAAATAAGAATGGAGCAATTGGGGTATGCTCATATAAGGACATGTTTAGTCCGAATCACATAGAGATGTGAACCCACGGCTAGTGGTATCAATGAACCATTGAGGGCCACACAAGTACTAGCTTTCTAGATCCCGTTGAGAAGTAAAAATAGTTCAATGTGTTGAACGGCTTATAAAGGAGTTTATAAGCGTGAGGAAAATTAGAAGTATGACTTCTATAAAGGAGAAATTAGTTCAATGTGTTGAACGACTTATAAATGAGTTTATAAGTGTAAATGAAATAGAAGTATGACTTCTATGAGAAAAATGTAAATTTTAATTTATGGAAGTGTTCCTAAATTAAAATTTGGCCAAGTAAATAATGTATTTGAAAATTGTGATTTTCATAAACATTATTGTGGACTAAATTAAATTAATTCAAGTGTTGAATTAATTAAACACTAGTGGACCTAGTAGAGTCCAAATAATTAAATTAATTCAAGTGTTGGATTAATTAAATTATATTGAGTCTTGTAGAGCTCAATTAAAATAATTATTTAACTAGTGTGACTTGGGTAAATTCAAGTAATGTTTAATTAGTCTCAAATATGTTTGAGATAATTAAATTTAGTCCATGGTTTTTAATTTGTTAAAACCATATATTATATGCATGGGGAGGTGAAAGGTTGGGAGACAACTTTTGCAAGAAACTAGGCATGTCTTGCACATGCTAGAACACACTTTTTCCTCAACCAAGAAAATGCTCTTCCCTCTCTCCTCCCCTCACCATGGCCGAAATTTCTTCCCCCTTTCTCCTCCAATTTTGTTCTTCAATTTGTTGAAGCAACAACTCACTTCTCAAAGAAAAATACCCTACATTTTCTAGTGCAAGTGTAAGGTGGATCTTTTAAGTTGGTGGTGGGCTTGATTGGAAGAAATGAGTCCAAAATAAAGGAGGAGCTTGTAGATCTTCATCCATCAAGAGCTAAAGTGTTTATACTTTAGTTGGAGCCATAAAATCAATCCTTGTGATTGATAGGTAATTTTCTCAACACCCTATGCTTGAAAGTTGAGTTTTTGTATATGCTACACTAGTACACATGGTGGCCGAAAATTTCCTTGCAAGAAAATGTGATTTTCGAAAATTTTGTAGCTTCCGTTGTGTTTTTCGGTCACCTTATTCGATCCCTTTCACAACTATTACATTAGCTTCCAATATTTACATGTATCTTCGATCTTCATAATCATCATGGCCACCATCTTCTAATCTTGATCATCCACTATACTAATATTTACAAATAAATATCCATGGCAAATAGGGATACATCTCATGGGGGTGGGAACAGGCCATAAACCAATCCCACTTTATAAATTGATAATTATTACAATCATTCAACACAAAATATCCTAGCATACACGTAGCAAATTGGGCTTCGGCTTTTGATCATCCTTCATGCATAATATCACATATCATACACCATCAATTAATTATTACAATAATTAATTGATCCAATATTATATATATTGATCCAATCACTAACCGCCATGATTATAAACTAAATTAACAAAGTATACAAACACCTTTGTCTACTTTAAAATTTATTTATTTATAACCGAATTTCTTGTAAATCACCAATTACTATAAATAATTAAAGTCCAACATAAAATATTTATTTCATGAGAATATATCTGCAACTTTTGTAATTTTAAACTTAAGGGCCCAAAAACACATTTTTCACTTAAAACATTTTGGTCCATTTAAAATTCACAAATATGTTAGCCATCTAATGGCCCAACAACATCAAGACCCATGACACTTTGATTATCCAAAACACATTTGGAAACCCTAGTCGTCATCGCCGTCTCCGGAGCTCCGTCGCCGGATTCCGGCCAACTTACCAATTTTTTTTTTATTTTAAACATGGGGCTGTTCGGGCTGCCCTAGCTGCCCGTCTCCGGCAACCCTCGGGCAGCCCAAGCTGCCCGAAATAGGCAGCAACTTGCTGCCCAAAATTCCCCCGAAACCGGCCTTGATTAGATGCAAAATATTAGTCTCATGCGGTTAGAAATCAATCTCAATATAATATCTTGTAATTGCTACACGAAATCGTAACCTTAGCTCGGATACCACTTGAAAGGGGATCGGCTACGGTGACCGGAAGCGCAACGAAAGTTTAAAAATCGAATTTTTTTACAAGAAATTTCGGCCACCTACAAGATATTGTGTAGCAAATAAAACAAACACCAAATAATGTCATACATAAGGTGCTTTAGAATTTACCTATCAATCACAAGGATTGATGTTTGGCTCCAACTAAGGTGTAAACACCTTAGCTCTTCAATGGTAGAAACTATCTTCAAGCTTCCTTTGAGCACTCCTTGCTCAACTATTAAGCCCACCACCAACTGGGTAGATCCCCTCTTAATTTGCACTAGAAAACTAAGAGGATTTTTCAATGAGAATTATTTTCTTTCCTCAACACTTGAAGAAGAAAAATGAGAGAAAAATGGAGGAGAGAACAACTCAAAAATTCGGCCATTGCATTGTGAATGAGGGGAAAGGGAGACTTGTCTTGGTTGTGGGAAAAGTAGAATAACTTTTTTCATGCCATGCCTTGATAACTCAAAAAGTAGTCTCCCAACCTTTCACCTCCCATGCATGCAAATATTATATGGGTTTTAAACAAATTAAAAACCCATGGACTTAATTTAATTATCTCAAAAAATTTTGAGACTAATTAAACATTACTTGAATTTACTCAAGTCCACTAGTTAAATAATTTATTTCCAATTGGGCTCTACAAGGCCCAATATTATTTAATTAATTCAACACTCGAATTAATTAAATTATTTGGAATCTACTAGGCCCAATAGTGTTTGATTAATTCAACACTTGAATTAATTTAATTTAGTCCATAATAATGTTTATGAAAATTACAATTTTCAAATACATTATTCACTTGGCCTACTTTTAATTTAGGAACACATTCATAAATTAAAAGTTACATTTCTCTCATAGAAGTCATACTTCTATTTTTCTTTACACTTATAAACTCATTTATAAGCCGTTCAACACATTGAACCATTTTAACTTCTCAACTGGATCTAGAAAGCTAGTACTTGTGTGGCCCTCAATGGTTCATTGATACAACTAGCCATGAGTTCACATCTCCATGTGATTCGGACTAAACATGTCCTTATATGAGCATACCCCAATTGCTCCATTCTTACTTATCAACTCCTTGATAACAAGAACGTCAGAACTCAAGTCTGATAGTACCCAACCAATCATGTTAAACGCCTAGCAGCATCGCTTACATGATTCCCTAGGTATCAAATGATTGTGCCTGCAAGAACCATTCAATTATGGTTAGCGTACAGTACGGTCCCTTCAACTCATATATCCCGCCCGATTCGACAACCATTGGTTTATCGAGAGTTGTCAATGAATCGATACTATGTGTCATGTCGTAGTGGCATCGATGGTGTAATCTATAAAACCCCTTTCATAATTACCACCATAATCTGATCAGAGATTTCAACCTACATACACATGATAACACATAGGATATCCATACCCGAAGGTAAGCGGTGAATCCCCGACTACAATGCATCGACTCCTATATGTTTCGACAGAACACCCAACCTTGCCACCTGATGACCCAATGAGAGTCGGTAAACAAGTCAAAGTGTAATTCTAGCACATAGAGTCTCAATGTTGTCCCGGGTCATAAGCACTAATGGTGTACAACCATAAACTAGGACTTTTGCACTCGATAAGTGAGAACCACTTGGAAAGTCCTTTATGGAGGGTTGTTCAGTGCACTCTACCAGGAGCACCTATCTGCATGCTCGGACATCACAATGTCCCCCACCAATGAAACATGGTACTCACATCGCAGATACTAGTCTCGAACTCGAGCGGCCTATATCCTTCTTAGCGGCGGCTGAATCGACTAGGAACTATTTAGAATATACAGTATTCCAAATATGAGTTTCATGATACTCATCATATGAGCATCTCATATTCTTTCTACTATTTGTATATTCAAGGGCTTTATCTATGCAACTAGCATGGGTATACAGATAAAGATTTGCCAAAACAATAATTTCAAATATTATTAAAATAAAGACTGCTTATACATAGAGTTTCATTGTGAACACTCGGCCAACACTTGGCTCGACGGGCACCTACTCTAACAGCGTTTTTGGGTCATATAGTGTCTAGCAGTGGTATTGAAGTGGATCCAGCAAAGGTAGCAGCCGTTAAGGAATGGGTTGAGCCAAAGAATGCATCGGAGATCCGCAGTTTTCTGGGTCTAGCCGGTTACTACCGTAAGTTCATTCAGGGATTTTCATCCATAGAAGTGCCACTCACTTCACTAACCAAGAAAAATGCAATGCTAAGTTTGTGTGGAGTGAATAATGCCAGAAGAGCTTCGACACTTTGAAGCAAGCTCTTATTTCAGCGTCAGTGCTAGCCATGCCATATGGGCAAGGAGATTTTGTGTTGTATACCGTTGCATCTAAGCTCGGGTTAGGCGCAGGGTTATTGCAGCAAGTCGGGTTATAGCTTATGCTTCCAGGCAGTTGAAATTGCATGAGAAGAACTATCCGACGCATGATCTTGAATTAGCCGCAGTCGTATTTGTGTTGAAGATTTGGAGACGCTACTTTTATGGCGAGAATTGTCAGATTTTCACTGATCACAAAAGCCTGAAATATTTTTTCACGCAGAAGGAGCTGAACATGAGGCAGAGACGGTGGTTGGAACTGGTGAAAGACTATGATTGCAAGATTAGCTACTATCCGGGAAAAGCTAATGTTGTGGCAGATGACTTGAGCAGAAAGGTTGCAGTCATAGCTCAGTTATCAGTGCAGAGACCTCTTTAGTATGAGATTCAGATGTTTGGTTTTGAAGTTTACCATAAGGGCAGAGCACCAATGCTGTCTAATCTGACAGTCCAGTCTTCTCTGCTAGACCGTATTCGGACAGGCCAGTCTTCAAATGAACAGTTGCAGAAATGGAGACTGAAGGATGAAGCCAAGGGCGGTCTACTGTACACAGTGTCAGATGGTATTGTGAGATACAGAGGTAGAATGTGGGTGCCTAGTGTTGATTCGATCAGACAGGATATTCTGACGGAGGCATATGCATCTGTGTATTCTATTCACCCAGGATGTACCAAAATTTACAAAGACTTGCAGATTCTGTATTGGTGGCCGGGGGTGAAGTGAGACATCCGCAGATTCGTATCAGAATGTCTTACTTGTCAGCAAGTGAAAGCTGAACATCAGAGGCCAGCAGGGATACTTAAGCCACTCCAAATCCCAGAGTGGAAATGGGAGAACATCACGATGGACTTCATCATTGGATTGCCTAGATCAGTCAGAGGCTATAATGCCATTTGGGTTATTGTGGATCGAATCACAAAGTCAGCGCACTTTTTGCCAGTGAAGACGACTTTCTCCATGACGCAATACGCGGAGCTTTATATCAGGGAGATAGTCCGTTTACATGGGTTCCCAGTTTCGATTGTGTCCGACAGGGAACCGAGGTTTACGTCGTCCTTCTGGAAGAGCTTACAAGCAGCCATGGGGTAAAAGTTGCTGTTCAGTACAGCTTTTCACCCGCAGACAGATGGCCAGTCTGAGCGACTGATTCAGATTTAGAGGATTTGCTGAGAGCCTGTATGATTGATTGTTAGGGGACTTGGGAGTCTAAGATACCTCTAGTAGAGTTTACCTACAACAACCGTTTCCAATCATATATTGGTATGGCTCCCTATGTGGCGCTGTATGGATGGAAGTGCAGATCACCAGTGCATTGGGATGAAGTTGGGGAGAGAGCAGATCTTGGTCCGGAGATAGTTCAACAAACTGCAGATGTGGTGGTCAAGATTCGTGACAGAATGAAGACTGCCCAAGGCCGTCAGAAGAGCTATGCTGATAAGAGGATGAGAGATCTCGAGTTTTCCGTTGGTGATCACGTATTCTTCAAGATATCACCTATATATGAAGGGTGTAATGAGAGTTGGGAAGAGAGGCAAGCTGAGTCCGAGATTTATTGGACCGTTCAAGATTCTGGACAGAGTTGGGACAATATCTTACCGTGTAGCCCTACCCCTGAATCTGGCCGGGGTACACAATGTGTTCCACGTTCCTATGCTGAGGAAGTACCTTGAGAATCCTTCGCATATTCTGAGCTATGAGCCGTTGCAGCTTGCTCCAGACATGTCATGTGAGGAGCGACCGATTCAAATTCTAGACAGACAGGAGTGCAGACTCCGGAACAAAGTGACTAAGCTAGTCAAAGTCCGGTGGCTAAATAGACCAGTGGAGGAAGCCACTTGGGAAGCAGAAACAGATATGAGACTTCGCTACCCGGAGTTGTTTGGTAAGACTTAATTTCGAGGACGAAATTTTTATAAGAGGGGGAGGAACTGTTGTAAGGCTCAAGATTCATTAGTTTTCATTCATGAGAGACTTGGAAGATAGGAGAATGCATGTTATAAGATGAAAGTAGAAACTATTGCATGAATTATGGAATTTTAAGCGAGCATGGCCGAAGCTACACCGCACCCGCGGTGCTAGGAGACACAGCACCCGCGGTGCATTGACAGAAAGTTGGTGGATTTGTGCGAAGCAAGACCGCACCCGCGGTGCGAGCAAGACCGCACCCGCGGTGGTGCGACCGCACCCGCGGTCTTGTAGAGACCGCACCCGCGGTCGGTGAATTTCAAAAAATGAAAGGGCAGCCGAGAGCATAGCGCACCCGCGGTCCCGAGACACCGCACCTGCGGTGTTGAATGCGAGAAATTCACCACTTCTTCTTGAGATGACACATGGCATGGTATATATACGCTTTGTGCTGATTCATTTCTTCTCCATTCCAGTGAAAGCACCGAGAGCTATTTCCAAAGAAGGTGAAAGGCTTCCTTCATATTAGAATTGAGATTTTGCAAGATTTAGCCATCCGATTTTAAACCCGACTTCGGTTTCGAACTCCTCTCATCGTTTGCTATTCAAGGATGTAAGTTTTGTTACATTTCAACCTGATTCAGATTGTGTATGTTGGAAGAAATTTAGATTTGAGCTAGAATATGTGTTCTTGATATATGGAGCATGATATATTCGTTATCGGATTGAAATTTGGAGACCGTATACTATGGGTTCGATTTTCCAGCATGTGTTGGACCGATAATATGCAGATTTCAGAATATATATTGATGTTAGATTGAGATTATGAGTTGATTGTGATGGAGTATATTGTTATGTTGAGATTGAGTTGACCGGTACCGAAATATACGCCGTTATGCCGTCAAATTGTATCTAGATTGGTTATTAATTGAGATGTGGGTTGCATTGAGATGTATATTGATAGAATATGTCTATACATTGCCATTTCAGATTTGTATTGGCTACTTGGTATTCGAGATTTCGACTACGACACCGACTATTCGACAAGAAAGGTAAAATTCATGTGGTCATGGGATTGCACAACTCGATTCAGATTTGATACGAGTTTCCCCGAATCACATACTAGATTGTTATTACATTTGATTATGTAATGTCTTATTTATTGAATTATATTCGAGTCCTGAGATAGGAGATATTGGCAGACTGGCCAAAACTAGACGTTTCGGTGTATCGACGCATAGGAGCAGATTTACTCTATGTGTAGACCCTCGATACAGAGTTGACCGAAGTCTAGTAATAAGATGTACCGTCACCCCGAGTGGTTGGGTAGGTGACAGACCGTCTTATTCACACCGGGATCCCTAGAGTAGAAATGAATCGAGTCAAGAATTAGAGGTTGAATACAGACTTGTATTCCTTTACATGTTATAGATTTTATATTCATGTGCATTGATATATGCTATGCATTGGTGTATGAATTATTACATTGCATGCATACATGTTTTATACTGGGATTTGTTCTCACCGGAGTTATCCGGCTGTTGTCTTGTTTGTATGTGTACTTGATAACAGGTGGGGCAGGTACAGGGTCACGTCGTTGAAGAGAGAGTTCATAGTGTGGCGATGCCGGGTGTAGAAGAAGACTACTTGTTATTGTACTAGACTTGTATGGAACTTTTAGACAGTCGTGTATGTTTATATCAAACAGATGTGTATGTACATTATGTTGTTTAGTTAATATAAAGACATGTTGTGCTTTAATTATACATTTGAATTAATGTTAAAAGCAAAATTTTGACCCACATTTTCGAGCAAAGATCCAATAAATCCCAAAAGAATTGAGTTAGAGCCCGGGTCCCCACAACAGGTGGTATCAGAGCAGTAGGTTCTGTAGACTGAGATAGAATAGAATGAGCGGGGTAGATCGAGTCATCTTCCTTGCTTTTGAGATGCTAGCATGATTTATTGCTTTCCCTATTATATGTTGTTGTATTATCTGAATTGATTTACAGTATGTCAAGCCTGAATCAGAACCGATTCTCGATCAGAGGTATATGATCAGAGGAGGGCTGAGACAGATGATATTGATTATGTACTAATCAGTTTGATAATCAGATTTATGCCGCCTAGACGTATACCACAGCCAGAGCAGGGTAGCACATCCGGTGCACAGATGGATGTCACCGCTACACCGATGGAGACTTTACTGAAGAGGTTTCAATCTTTCCATCCTCCTACGCTGAAGGGCACAGAGAGTGCAGTAGAGTGCGAGAGCTGGCTTGATGATATTGAGATGTTGTTTGAGTCTTTGGCATATACTGATGAGCGACGTGTGAAGTTGGTAGAGCATCAGCTGCAAGAGGTTGCAAAGAGCTGGTGGTTGACTGCGAAGAGAGCCTTGGAGCACCGAGGCATTGACATTACGTGGAAAGTTTTCAAGGATGAGTTCTATCAGCGCTTCTTCCCCGTCTCCTACCGGAAAGATAAAGGGGCTGAATTTGCGAATCTGAAGCAGGGACAGTGGAACATCGAGGAGTATGTTGCTAAATTTTCTGCATTGCTACGATTTGCACCGCATGTAGCAGGGAACGACGAGGCAGTGGCTGATCAGTTCATCAATGGGTTGAATCCAGATGTTTTTACTTTGGTAAACAAGGGACGGCCTAATACTTTTTCAGAGGCACTGAACCGAGCGAAGGGAGCAGAGGCTGGCCTGATCAGGCAGCGAGGCGCTTCTTACAGTGTTCAGGGGCAGAGACAGCCACAGCCTACCGCCGTTCAGTTTCCATTACCTCCTCCTCGCTTCGATAGTGGATCTAGTGGTAGTGGCAAGAAGGAATTTCTGAAGGCTAAGGGCATGCAGTTTAAGAAATCCGGGAGTAGTTCATCGAGTTCGAGTGGATCAAGACAGAGAGGTCAGGGTTCAGATTACAGTGGCGTATACTGTAGTTCATGCGGAGGGCGACATGCCACTGACCAGTGTCAAGGAGTTATGGGACGCTGCAACATCTGTAGGCAACAAGGACACTTCGCCAGAGTTTGTCCCCAAAGAGGTGCACAACGATTCCAGAGTACAGGGTCATCAGCACCAGTGCCACAGATGGAGAGACAAGCATCCTCTGTACACTCATTCCAGCCACCATCTACACAGACCCAGCAGAGACCAGGAGGTAGTCAGACAGTGAGTCAACCTCCCAGACAGCAGGCTAGGGTATTTGCGCTGACAGAGGAGCAGGAGCAGGAGGCACCAGATGACGTCATAGCAGGTAACTGTTCTCTTTGCGGTTATCCTGCATATGTGTTGATAGACACAGGTGCATCACATACATTTATATCTGAACATTTTGCCTTGAGACATTCATTGGCTGTTGAGTCTTTGTCGACAGTAGTGTCTATAGCTTCTCCGTTGGGAAGTGGTTTGATATCTGTGACTACTGTTAGACACTGTATGCTTCAGTTTGAGGGGCATGAGATTGATTTAGACTGTATAGTACTTGGTTTAGCTGATTTTGACTGTATAGTTGGCATAGATATGTTAACCAAGTACATGGCCACTGTAGATTGTTTCCACAAGATTGTCAGATTCAGACCCGACATGACAGATGAGTGGAAATTCTACGGCAAGGGTTCCAGATCTCGGATTCCCTTAGTATCTGCTCTGACTATGAGTAGATTGCTTCAGAGAGGAGCAGAGGGCTTTCTTGTATATTCAGTAGACCTACTGAAGTCAAGCCCAGCATTGGCAGATCTGCCAGTGGTTTGCGAGTTTGCAGATGTTTTCCCTGATGAGATTCCGGGGTTGCCTCCGGTTCGAGAGGTCGATTTCAGCATAGATCTTGTGCCAGGCAGTGTTCCTATCTCGAGAGCTCCATATAGGATGGCACCGATAGAGCTGAAAGAGTTGAAAGCACAGTTGGAGGATCTTCTGTCCAAGGGATATATCAGACCTAGTGTATCGCCTTGGGGTGCTCCGGTGCTTTTCGTTAGAAAGAAAGATGGTTCGATGCGACTATGTATTGATTACAGACAGTTGAACAAGGCAACAGTGAAGAACAAGTATCCTTTGCCACGCATCGATGACTTATTTGATCAGTTACAGGGATCTTGTGTATACTTGAAGATTGATTTGAGATCAGGGTATCATCAGCTCAGAGTTAGAGACGTTGATATTCCAAAGACTGCATTCCGGACCAGGTATGGGCACTACGAGTTTATTGTTATGCCTTTTGGTTTGACGAATGCACCAGCGGTATTTATGAATTTGATGAACCGCATGTTTCAGAGATATTTAGACGATTTTGTGATTGTATTTATTGATGATATTTTGTTATATTCGAAGAGTCTGATTGAGCATGCAGAGAATTTGAGAATTGTATTGCAGACTTTGAGAAAAGAGCAGTTATACGCCAAATTGTCCAAGTGCGAATTCTGGCTGAAACAGGTTGTCTTTTTGGGGCACATTATATCTGGAGAGGGTATTGCGGTAGATCCGAGTAAAGTTGAGGCTGTGATTAATTGGCCGAGACCAACTTCTGTACCAGAGATACGCAGTTTCATGGGTCTAGCCGGGTACTATCGTCGTTTTATTTGAGACTTCTCCAGTATAGCGAAGCCTATCACCCAGTTGACACAGAAGAACATACCATTTGTGTGGTCCGAAGATTGTGAAGCCAGTTTTGTAGAATTGAAGAAGAGGCTGACTAGTGCGCCTGTCTTGACGATTCCTTCAGGTACAGGTGAGTTCGTTGTATACTGTGACGCATCTCACAGAGGGCTAGGATGTGTTCTTATGCAGCGAGGGCACGTGATAGCGTACGCCTCTAGACAGCTGAAGCCGCACGAAACCCGTTATCCGATTCATGATCTTGAATTGGCGGCGATTGTCTTTGCCTTGAAGATCTGGCGTCATTATCTGTATGGCGAGAAATTTGAGATCTATTCGATCATAAGAGCTTGAAGTATCTCTTTTCTCAGTCAGAGCTGAACATGAGGCAGCGACGATGGCTTGATCTACTGAAAGATTTTGATTCGAGATCAAGTACTATCCAGGGAAGTCGAATGCAGCGGCAGACGCCTTGAGTCGAAAGGTATGTGCTCTTTCCTTGTCGACAGTAGGTGTATCGAATTTAGTAGAGGATTGTTGCTTGTCTGGGTTGACATTTGATACAGAGAGTAGACCGTTGCGACTTGCTGCGATTCAGATTGAGCCAGATCTGATTATGAGGGTCAAAGAGGTGCAGAGAACTGATCCGAATATTCAGAGATCGATTGATATGGTCAGAACTGGTCACATATCAGAATATCAGGTTAGAGATTCTGTGTTGTATGTGAATAACCGTCTAGTAGTGCCAGAAGTTTCAGAATTGAGACGGCAGATCATGTCAGAGGCACACTGTAGTCGGTTTAGTATTCATCCTGGTGGCAGGAAGATGTACGATGATTTGAAGACGCAATTCTGGTGGAAGCAGATGAAGACTGATATTGCAGAATTTGTGTCTAAATGCTTGAATTGCCAGCAGGTGAAAGCAGAAAGAAAGAAGCCCGGAGGTTTACTTCAGAGTTTGTCTATTCTTGAATGGAAATGGGATCACATTTCCATGGATTTCGTGACAAAGTTACCTCGATCTTTGCGGGGCTGTGACGCGATTTGGGTTGTGATCGACAGACTGATCAAATCAGCGTGCTTTATTCCGTACAGAATAACCTATCGACACGATCAGTTGGCAGAGTTGTATGTCAGAGAGGTCGTCAGATTGCACGGTGTGCCGAAGTCGATCGTATCAGATCGTGATCCACGATTTACTTCTCATTTTTGGCACAGTTTGCAGCAGGCTTTGGGTATGACTTTGCACCTGAGCACTGCTTATCATCCTCAGACAGACGGACAGTCAGAGCGGACTATCCAGACTTTAGAGGATATGTTGAGAGCTGTAGTACTAGATTTTGGTACTAGTTGGCAAGATTCATTGCCGTTGTGTGAGTTTTCATACAACAACAACTATCAGACTAGCATTGAGATGGCACCGTTCGAAGCTTTATACGGAAAGAAGTGCAGATCTCCGTTGTACTGGGATGATATCTCTGAGGTACCAGAGTTGGGGCCTGATATGATTCGTGAGATGACCGAGAAAGTGAAGATCATTCAGAAGCGAATGAAGACGGCACAGGATAGGCAAGCGAAATACGCCAATATCAGACGCAGACCGTTGATATTTGAGCAGGGAGACAGAGTATTTTTAAAGATTTCACCTTTCAAAAGCGTTGTCAGATTTGGCAAGCGTGGAAAGTTGTCTCCTAGATTCATCGGTCCGTATGAGATTCTTGAGAAGATTGGCGATCGAGCTTACAGACTTGCTCTTCCTCCTTCATTATCGGGAATACACGATGTTTTTCATGTATCGATGTTGTGCAGATATATGCCAGATGATTCTCATGTTATTCAGCCTGACGAAGCCGAGCTAGATCAGGCTCTGAGCTATGTTGAAAAACCAATACAAATTCTTGATCGAAAGGAGAAACAGCTTAGAACCAAGACTATTCCGCTTGTGAAGGTTCAATGGAGTCGTCATGGCATCGAGGAAGCAACTTGGGAAACAGAGTCTGAGATGGGACAGAGGCATCCCGAGTTATTCCAATGATGTAAGTATTAATCTAACTTTGATGTTATGACTTTTGATGCTTACATTAATAGAATGATGTGTGAGTTCGAGGACGAACTCCTCTTTAAGAGGGGGAGAAATGTAAGGCTCAAGATTCATTAGTTTTCATTCATGAGAGACTTGGAAGATAGGAGAATGCATGTTATAAGATGAAAGTATAAACTATTGCATGAATTATGGAATTTTAAGCGAGCATGGCCGAAGCTACATCGCACCCGCGGTGCTAGGAGACACAGCACCCGCGGTGCATTGACAGAAAGTTGGTGGATTTGTGCGAAGCAAGACCGCACCCGCGGTGCGAGCAAGACCGCACCCGCGGTGGTGCGACCGCACCCGCGGTCTTGCAGAGACCGCACCCACGGTCGGTGAGTTTCAAAAAACGAAAGGGCAGCCGAGAGCATAGCGCACCCGCGGTCCCGAGACACCGCACCCGCGGTGTTGCATGCGAGAAATTCACCACTTCTTCTTGAGATGACACATGGCATGGTATATATATGCATTGTGCTGATTCATTTCTTCTCCATTCCAGTGAAAGCACCGAGAGCTATTTCCAAAGAAGGTGAAAGGCTTCCTTCATATTAGAATTGAGATTTTGCAAGATTTAGCCATCCGATTTTAAACCCGACTTCGGTTTCGAACTCCTCTCATCATTTGCTATTCAAGGATGTAAGTTTTGTTACCTTTCAACCTGATTCAGATTGTGTATGTTGGAAGAAATTTAGATTTGAGCTAGAATATGTGTTCTTGATATATTGAGCATGATATATTCGTTATCGGATTGAAATTTGGAGACCGTATACTATGGGTTCGATTTTCCAGCATGTGTTGGACCGATAATATGCAGATTTCAGAATATATATTGATGTTAGATTGAGATTATGAGTTGATTGTGATGGAGTATATTGTTCTGTTGAGATTGAGTTGACCGGTACCGAAATATACGCCGTTATGCCGTCAAATTGTATCTAGATTGGTTATTAATTGAGATGTGGGTGGCCTTGAGATGTATATTGATAGAATATGTCTATACATTGCCATTTCAGATTTGTATTGGCTACTTGGTATTCGAGATTTCGACTACGACACCGACTATTCGACAAGAAAGGTATAATTCATGTGGTCATGGGATTGCACAACTCGATTCAGATTTGATACGAGTTTCCCCAAATCACATACTAGATTGTTATTACATTTGATTATGTAATGTCTTATTTATTGAATTATATTCGAGTCCTGAGATAGGAGATATTGGCAGACTGGCCAAAACTAGACGTTTCGGTGTATCGACGCATAGGAGCATATTTACTCTATGTGTAGACCCTCGATACAGAGTTGACCGAAGTCTAGGAATAAGACGTACCATCACCCCGAGTGGTTGGGTAGGTGACAGACCGTCTTATTCACACCGGGATCCCTAGAGTAGAAATGAATCGAGTCAAGAATTAGAGGTTGAATACAGACTTGTATTCCTTTACATGTTATAGATTTTATATTCATGTGCATTGATATATGCTATGCATTGGTGTATGAATTATTACATTGCATGCATACATGTTTTATACTGGGATTTGTTCTCACCGGAGTTATCCGGCTGTTGTCTTGTTTGTATGTGTACTTGACAACAGGTGGGGCAGGTACAGGGTCACGTCGTTGAAGAGAGAGTTCATAGTGTGGCGATGCCGGGTGTAGAAGAAGACTACTTGTTATTGTACTAGACTTGTATGGAACTTTTAGACAGTCGTGTATGTTTATATCAAACAGATGTGTATGTACATTATGTTGTTTAGTTAATATAAAGACATGTTATGCTTTAATTATACATTTGAATTAATGTTAAAAGCAAAATTTTGACCCACATTTTCGAGCAAAGATCCAATAAATCCCAAAAGAATGGAGTTAGAGCCCGGGTCCCCACAACTGTATTGCCCAAATTCAGTACACTTATAATCCATGCATTCATTTAATTATTAATCATTTAATTAAATTTAAATGAGTTTTAGCCATGCATAATTTAGGAAAATGCATTATTTTAAATCATTCATGTTCGTTGTGATGCACGTTAAAATGTTTTTCGAGTTCATGTTTCAGGCGATTATTCGAGGACGGGATCGAGGAAAAGAGACCGATGACGATCTTCGCAATTGTTAAGCGTGGTAATTTATTTTTTTTAAGTTATGGATGGGGTATTTTAATTAATTTATAAGCTTAGCATTTTTAAAAGCCAATTTATTGATTTAGATGATTTTGTGATTTTTATAACTTTTAAAACATAGCACATGTGTGCATTATTTTTCTTTGGGGTATTAGCATTCTAATTATCTTGTGATTTGTCATTATTTATTTAATTAACTTAATTAGCTCTAGTTACCCTACTTTTAACACCAAACACACGCACACACACAACTAACACACACACACATTCACGTAAACACCAACACACACAATACAATTCAGAATTTCAGTTTTTTAAGAGAAAGCCTAGGGTTCCTAGTTACACAGCAGCCGCGCCTCCCTCTCCATATTCTCCAACAAATTTCAGTGATTTTATTGCAGGAAATTACTGCCACGTTCGTCTCGGATCAATCCCCGCACTCGTTCCGCTTCAGTGTCGTCGTTTTGGTAATGTTAAAGATTTAAAGGCACGTATAATCTCTCTTTTGCTACGTCGATCATGTCATATTATGTGTTGCCTTGTTTTATGCGTAAAATTCATGTATGATGTTCATAATTTGAGCGGTTAATTGTTTGGATCGATTTTGAAGGAAAATTTTTAGATCTAAACCACGTTTTTACTGTTCTTGTTAAAACTGTGAATTTTTGGTCAAGATTTTGAGAAAAGTTTCCACAAAAAAGCGTAGAACCTTTCGATACCTTCAATTTGATATAAAATTCGAAATTTTGGACAAAAATTGAGTGAGTTATGGCGTTTTTCGTGGGACTGCTCAAACTGCGACTTTTACGTAAATTTTGTTCTTGAAGTTATTTGTTGCAGGATACGTTGGAGATCGACGGGTGATCGTATCTACGTATAGGTGCATTGGTAATGATGTTTGAAGTATTTTTTTGAGCTTTCGTTTCATGTATTTTGTGGGGACCCGAACTTAATTCAATTCATAGTCACTTGCTGAGAATAATTAATCAATTAAAATAAACAGGGTGTAAATTTTTTTTTAAAAACACGAGAGTACGCAGCATATGAAATAAGTCTTATTTCATTTACAAGATCACTAATCAGATCTAAGTACAAGTCCTGTACAATAAGAAATCATAATAACTACTGTTTCTTCACCACATCTCAGGTGATATAACAGATATACTCCTAAGTCCGGATCTCCACGCTAACTGTCTTCTCTCATCCTCTTCTTGACCCTGATCCAGCCCCACCTGTTGTAATGCACACATACAAAACAAGACAACAGCCGGATAACTCCGGTGAGAATTACATCCCAGTATAAACAATGTAAACATGCAATCATATAAAAGCATATACAAAAGCATATAAGAATTATTCATATCATGTATCAAATCAGAAACATAAATCAATATCAAGCAATGAATCACACTCAGACTCGACTCAAACAACGCGTCGTCTCAGACTCGACTCAACTCTAACCTAGGGATCCCGATGTCTGGATAATGATAAATATACCGAATCTCAGTCGATAGGAATGAATCAATCCCTAATCGGCATCAATATAATTCATATATCCAATGTCTGGGCGAGACAGCCGCAGAATTGACGAATCAGTCAAGAATTAAGCGAATCCTCCAATAACAAGACGAATCAGCCAGTAATTAAGCGAATCAGCCAAAGTCTAGAGGAATCAGTCAATAACCAGACGAATCAGCCAATAACCAGACGAATCAGCCGGTGACTAGGCGAATCAGCCAATGACTAAACGACTCTAGTAGTCAATATATGCAGTGGCTATAAATCAATAGACATCAAACATCAATCTCATCAATTACAAATATCAATGTAATAAACTAAGTATGTGATTTAGGGAAACTCGATTCAAACCTCACTCGAGTTGTGCAATCCCGACACAACATTAATTTATACCTTTCTTTCTGATACTCTGACTCGGTCGCAGTCTCGAACCCCAAGCCTATCAATACTCAATCTGATAATAACAATATCGAGGGTACGGTATCAATACACCACTCAATCAATACTGGATATAATCAGAATTTAATCAAATTCTGTTTCAACAATATAACGGCATAATCTCAATATATCCAGCCTTATCATATCAGTCAGATATTAATTCCAACACCTCATACTCGATAATACTTCAATCCTAATATCAATTCTCAATCAACTCAAATCTAAAAATCATAACAATTCATATGGTATCTGTTTCTCAATCCAGTTTCAATTATACGATGTCTAACATGACAAGGACATAATATATGAATCATGTCAGATTCTGGCAATACCATAATTTCAAAACATATTAAAACGTAGCAAAACTTACGTCCAGTTGTAGCCTACGTCGATAGGAAGACAGTACCGAAGTCGGATTCAAAATCTAACGGACGGATCGAAATATAAAAGCGTAAGGATTTTTCACACTTTTCTCGACCCTTTCTTCGTTCCTTTCTTCTGAAGGATTAAGATGTACATATATATATATATATATATATATATATATATATATATATATATATATATATATATATACATACACGAACATGCAAGAAGCCAAATGTCAAGTTCTTGTTTCGCATGATTCGCGCATATGCGCGTCACAGCCCCGCGCATATGCGCGAGACTTACGGCCTCGGCGTTCAGCACTCGCGCATATGAGCACATCCAATCGGCGCATATGCGCCCAACTCTCTGGACCTATTGCGCATGTGCATGCTTCAAGTCGCGCATGTGCGCGCAAGGTTCGATCTTAGCTCCTTAGCGTCCGCACAGCTCGCGCATATGCACGCCTACGTCTCGCGCATATGCGCGAGACCTTCGGTCTTCGCACAAAACATGGGTTTTCTTCCGTCTTTTCGGTCTAATCCGTTCTGTTTATAATCATCTCAATTAATCAAGAAATCATTCCAGATTAATCTCAGATTACGGTAAATATACCCAAATCATTTCAGATTACGGTAATCGAATTCTCGGGCCTTACATATTTAGGCTCTTTAATTCATTAGAAGTCGTAGGAAGCAATGGGGTGTCAAGCTTTCATGTTTTCGGATTGTATGTATCGTAGGGGGAAACTACTTTGTTGTGGGTGTCGTACGAGTTTAGTTCAATGCTATGGTGTCTTAGGATGGTCTCAAGGTTTTTAATTTCGTTCTATTAGTTGTTCGATTGGGAGAATAGACATTGTGTAAGTTTCCTCGCAGGTTTAGAAAAATCGAGACCACACGGACCCATACACGGACCCTGACACGGGGTTCGTGCCTTTGTTCCCTTTGAGTAGCCACTTTTGCGAAGCCACCCGGACCTTTACACGGACCCTAGCACGGGGTCTGTGTCCTCACTTCTTTCCGAACTTCACTTTTGCGCAACTACACGGAACTCCACCCGGACCTCAATACGGGGTTCGTGCCTCCCCTTTTCTTCACGAGTCATTCAACCGCACCTACACGGACCCGGAGCCGGATCTAGGCACGGGGTCCGTGTACTTGAGTTTTTGGGAAATATTATGGTATGCTTTGAGGTTGACGTCTTCGTTTAGTGCAATGTTTAACAATGTCGAGTCACGGGAATTTTAGAACGCCCTAAGGAAATGTATGAACTCGTGAGTAAGCTTGATTGTTACGTCTAAGTTACACCCATTGAGTTTATGAATTCACGTTAGTATGTTGCAGCAGCAACCCGATCGAAGTCCAACGGATCCCTCAACGCCAAGTAAGTATGTTGACGTGCAAAAAAGAAAATATTTTAAGTTTTTGAGGTATGATAAATGTTTTGTGACCAAATTATGATTGGGTTTGGAAGTCGGTGAACGTGGCCGAGGACCTCTCCGCCCCGTTAAATTATGAACGGGTTAGATCGTGGTTGGAAAGCGTTAAATTATGAACGGGGACCAACCAGCCCGTTAAATCATGAACGGAGATCTCATGTATGTGGCAGTGGATACGTCCCTGTCAGCCCAGTATTGTGGTTTGTCTGATCAGACGTTTATTATGTATGGGTCACTTGCTTTGAAACATGCCTCTATGCAAAATGAAGTCGTGTATGTTTAAGTATGATCAAGTATGCTAGCATGTTTATGAAAGCTTTCAAGTTAAGGCACGTCTATGTATGTATTCAAGTTCAAGTTCATTTCAAAGCCAAGCTTCAAGTATGTATGTTCTATTTTAAAGTTGCATGTGGTTTTATTATGTAGTACTTGCTACTTCCAGTTTATACGTGTTGAGTCTTTAAACTCACTAAACTTGATCGATGCAAGTCAGGATGTCTATGAGGAGACAGGAGGTGGGGACCAAGGAGCAGGCTTGGACTGAGCGGGAGGCTAGACCTGAAGACCGCCCACGTTATTTTAATATTTTTATACAAGTTTAAAATACTCTGATTTTATGTTTTGGTGAGGGATGTTTGGAACAAGTATTTTGTTAGTAAATTTTATTGGTGATGGATGCTTTCCAAGATATTTTTAGGAGCGATGAGTTGACGACCGTATGGATGTTTTTACTTAAGAAAATTTTAAATTTTTCCGCAAATTTTAAGTAGCAAAAGTACGGTTCGTTACACTTTCAAAACTTAATATTCTTCTCTTATCAGGACATAGACAAATCGAATAAATGACAGAATTCATCAGATGATTCAGAACATTTCAGAAACAGATTAAATCAATTCAGAACAGAACATATCAAAACAGACGTAACACTGTTACTCATCTCATTTCCATGGTCAAATTGTCCCCAATATATTAGTCTTCTAAGGGGTGAGGCCAAAACATGGTTTTATACCCAATAATGGGGGCCAGACATGGTTTTATACCCACCAATGGGGGCCCGAACAGAACTACAATTCTCGTCCCATTTCAAATTCGAATCGTAATAGTGTAACAGAATTCAGACAGAACTTTTCAGAGTTTCAGATTTCAGTATTTTCTTACAGACACAGCGGAACCAAAGATTTCGAAGTATAGAAGAGAATACATAATCGATCGAAATTTTAAACCAAGCAAACCAATATTTTCGAAAAAGACATACCAACATGCATGTCACGTTATCTATATCAAAAATTAAAAATAGAAAGAAGATACGTAAGCCCAAAGCCCACTATTTGCAGATTTTTATACAACACTTCTTCTCAAAAATCGGGCAACACTTCAGCGTAACTTTAATGAATGTTGTTGTTCATCGAGCAGCACTTTGACGCAAGTTACTTGTACTGGACTGCACGAACTTCCCTTCTTTCTTCCTTGCTTTCTTGGCCGAAATTTTGGAGAGTGAGGGGAAGAGGGAGCCGAATTTTCTCAATGCTTTTTGGTGCACTTATATATCATTCTTGAGTTGGTATTTATAGAAAAAAAAAAAAGAAACCTTCCACCTTGCCTTAGCCGATTTCTTGGGCTCCAAGGTTGTCATCAATGTGGTTCAAAATCTCATGTATCCTCCAAGTCCAAGACTAGTCATTAGTGTGATCCAAAATACCATGCATTCTTTAAATGTTAACTTGGTTTTCTAAAGGGCCATTTCCTGCATCATCAATATGTCCTAGCCCTTAGCTCCTCTCGCAGCTCCTTCATGGGTTAACGCAAAGGTTAGTTCTTGCACATTTAACTTTTCCAAACTCTTGGCTCAACTTATAGCTCCCTTTTTGGTCTTGTTAGGACAAGCTCGGTTGAGCTTCTTCGAGCTAAAGGATCGAGTCCTTGAGCTGGGGTTTTACTCCTCTCGTGGCAACTCTTCGATGGATGCGGGTATTTACAGTTCGGCCTCCTGTTGAGCTAATCCCTGAGCTTTGAAACTACCTCCTCAAGTTATATTAGCTGAAAATCTAAGTTCATATTTAATTTTATAATTAGAATGAAAGTGTTCTGATCTTAGATTAAGATAAATTTTAAGCTGGTATATTTCTTACCTGATTTACTTTGGATCGGAAAATCTCGGGTTCTCACATGGCCCGCGCAACAACTTCCTGGAACTCGACTAAAAAGACCCGCGCTCATGGAGATTCTCGCGCCTATACTTCCTAGTGCCACTAGGAATCTTCTAACCCCTTAACCAGCGACCAACTCGGACCCTCGCTGACCCTTGACCACGCCCAGACTCGACCTGGACAAGCCCAAGCCCTGAACCAAAGCAGCGAAGCCCCTGAACCAAAGGACAGCAGCCTCGCCCCCAAGCCTCCCTCACGTTCCTGCTGCTATAATTTTGTGGAGGTTCTTACCCAGGCTACTACCGAGCCCAACCCTTTCTAACCCTCACTAGACCACCCTAATGCACCATCTAAACAACCTAGCTTTCCCCCAGACCGAGCCATGGCCCCTGGAACTCTCGGCCACCCTGAATTCTTACGCGTGAAGAGTCCCTTCTCGCAAGGGCTCTTCATAACCCGCCTTCCTCGACCCTAACCGCCATAGGACCCTGCCTAGCCTTCCTGACCCTGGCGAAGCCCCCAACCAGCTCTGGCTAGCCCCATAACCCCATGCAAGGAAAACGAGCCACATGCATGAACAACACACTCTCGGCCCTTCAATATAGCATACAGTTCCATCTTGATTTTATATGCAGCGTGACAGTGTGTTTTCTAGGACCCCTTAGGACGTGTAATTCATACTTGATCATTACCTAAATCATGGCAGCCCCTCAACACATATTAAACATGCTTTTGGAACAACAATTCACAAGTTTACCTCATGTACATGCAATATTTTGAAAATATTCATAAAAACCTCATGCTTTTCATTCAAATATAATTTAAACAATAATACGATGTAATAGACGAGAAAAGGAGATGTATGGCGTGCCTTTGCGTTTTAAATGAACGAAAAACCGTTGACGATGAAGAACAGAGCAAAAACTTGGCTACATTCTACCACGGCCCTTCGAAAATATCTTCAAATTTGTGGTGTGTCGTGTGGTTTAAAGAGATTTTGTGGAGAGTTTCTGAATTCTGAAAGTGTGAGGCGTGTAGTTGTGTTGTGAGTGTAGGGTTTTAACCTTTTAAATACTAATTAAACTACTAACTAGGCTTAGGCCTATTAAGCCACTAAATTAAGTCCATTAGTCTTAATTAGGATTTAATAAAATATTATCAAGGTTTTTGATTTAAATAATTTGTGAATTTATTAGCCGGGTTGTCCAAAAAGCTCGCATTTTGTTAAAAATCCAACACCGATAAAATTTACATCCCGGCGTATAAAATCGACTCAAAACCCTTTATTCTCAAAAATAATAAAAAGCATCTCCCAAAATTTAAATAATTAAAAACAACTAATTAATAAAAACATTTTCTATTTTTCAACCATCGGTCTCCGTTAAAAATACATTTTAATGCAACCAGGTAGAAATATATATTTAAACATGTCAATTTGCACAACATAATTAATTAATGTAATTAAAACATTTAATTAAAATACAAGAGCATTTAATAATTCAAGTGCATGTGGTTCGCGTGGATCTTTAAATTTTTGGGGCGTTACAACGGTCCTCAGATGCTGACTGTGCTCCTCTCCGCTCCTCAAATAAATCAGTATGTCATCTATAAAAACTATGACAAACTGATCCAAATATTTTCGAAACACGCGATTCATGAGATCCATGAAGATCGCTAGCACGTTTGTCAAAGCGAAGCGCATCACCATAAACTCATAGTGCCCATAACACGTCCTAAACGCCGTCTTTTGCGTGTCAGACTCTCTAACCTTCAGCTTGTGGTGTCTGGATCGGAGGTCTATCTTCGAGAATATCAATGCTCCCTAAACCTGATCAAATAAATCATCGATTCTGGGAACAGATACTTGTTCTTGACTGTGACACGGTTCAGCTCCCTGTAGTCAATACATAGCTGGATGCTGCCTTATTTCTTCTTCATAAAAAGTACCGGTGCGCCACATGGAGTGATCTTCTTCTGAGGTCCTTGAGCCTCAGTCTGAGCATCTTCTACCTCCTTTTTCAAGGCAATGAACTCAGCAACAGATGGCTTTGGCCTCAAGGCGAGCACATTATCAGCATCGGCCATAGTCACGTAAAAAGTGTCTTGTTCAGTAGTGAGGGAAAAAACCCGCATCCTTAAGCATTTTGTTGATCTAAACAGAAAAACAAGAAATCTTCCGCAGAACCATATCCTTCAGGATTCTAAACAAGAATCCACTCCAATCCACTTTAAATCCCAAAGTGATAGCCAACATCACTTGAACCTTCTCCTTGGTCAATTTGTCAAACGTACCAGCTTTGAGCAACAGCGCTTTTGCAACAATATCAGCAAGCAGTTGATATTCCATCTTCAGTAGCTTCTTGAAGCAAGAGGGAGAGATTTCCTCTCTAGAAGCTGAGAAAGTAACCAGGACAACCAACATCTACTCCTTAGATGTATCAGAAAAGTCAAAGATACCTGAGCATGGGAGAAAGAACATCGATCCCAGTAGTGGAGTATCGATTGAAATAGATACATCTCCAGTGGGAATATGTGATTTTCCCTTCATCAACTTTATCTCTGGCATAGAAATACAGGAGGGAAGTCTTGTAAATAATAGCTGGTGCTTCCAGAAAACTTCGAAGACCATATTTCTCAATGGCTTTGAACATGTTGACCAGATTTTCATCCTTGATTGTCAATACCGAAGCAAAATTAACTTGATAAGAATTGAGTGTATAAGCTCTAGCCATTTTTATGCAAGTAGAAATGATTTGGAAGGATAATTTGCAGTAAAATGAAATACGAGAGAAAACAGTAGCTAGAATGCAAAAGATCTGAAAGCATAAAGGTGAAAAGACTAAGAAAAGACGGTTAAAGTCTAAAATGCACAGCCATTGGTGAAACACAAGGACACGTGTCAATATTATTACGGTTGAATTTGAAAAGTTTAGCAGAGAGTGTCAGATACTCCAAAATTTTGAAGTAACTAAAATAGGCGGGCAGTCCAAGATGGTTACTAAAAAAATCAGAAGAAATTTTGTCGTCTTATGATAATATCTACTGGAAGTTATGAACTACTGAAATATTTTCATCATCTGAATAAGAACCAGTAGACACATTGTTTTATTGAAAAGACAAACCTTCTTCTGCTTCTGATAAAGCACGAAATGTTCCCCCTCAATTAATGCAACTCTTAAATGAAAAAGATACGATATCTGAGGGAATAACAATGACTCTTGATATTTGTGCATGATGTGACCGGTTGGATGTCTCTTTATCTTTCCCAAGACTTTATACAAATACATGCAATCTCACAAATAAGATAAGTACACAAATAATAACAAAAACACAAATGGATGATGCAAACAAAGATCTCGGCGTATTCTCCAGAGACTGATTCAGCAAAGGAATTGCAAGGACACTTTCCAGCTTCTCATAAGATGATGTCTGAAGACATCCTTTGTCAAGTTATGAAGTCTTGGAAGAAATTTCTTGGCCTGTAATATGAACAATCAGTTAGATTGTTCCTTTTTATTAGGGTTAAGATGTGGAATCATCTCATTCAACAACCACGTTCATGCAAAGAGAGGGGATACCGGCCTAGCTTAATTAGTTTATGTTGAAGTACTTTGCAGTACTTCAATCCGCTGAAATCAACAAATTGTAATAGATAGGGAAATGTAATGCATCTGGTCTTATGAATGAAATATTCCATTTTGTCATATTTTGTTTATCTTCTGATTTTTCTTAATGCAAATGAATAAATGAATAAATAAATAACAAGAGAAAAACAGAAGAAAGGATGAGAAAAACTTAGTCTGAATATTTTAATGCTTGATGAATCTTCGTCTTCCTCAAATCTCATCTATAAATGCAAATGACTTCTGCTCATCATGATAATTGTATTCCAATGGATTGTGAAAGAAGTACTCATGTCCTCATCTTTTCTGGACACCTAAACTTCTACAAGAATTAAAGAGTGGTGCAGAAGACTTCATTTTTGAGGAGGTTATGTCCATTTGGACTATTGCTCATGACCTCCAAGAAATCAACACCGGAGAGTTTCCTGCTTCTGCTAGACAGATGTCACTTGCCAGAAGGTTTAAGAGGCTTGCTTATGTTGATCACATATCTGAGTGGTCGAGGATGATGTGTTGAACCACATGTTGCTGTCAAGGGAGTGGGAGTGGCTTGACCTAATAACCAATTCCGAAAACATAAGGAATATTAGGAGTCATGATTTGAATAACTGGTTTAGAATGTGGCAATATGCTGTAGAAAGAAATTTGCATCAAGTTATAAGACGTCGATTCCATTTTTAATAAAATATCAGTAGTTGTCACAAATTGTTTCCTTTGCTTATGAACTCACTGAAGCTAGATGAGTAACAAATAACTGACAGCAATTAACAAACTGATCGGAACAATATATTCAAGTTAAATCAATTAAACCAAGAACATTTAGAAAATAAGAAAACTTATTCTCAGGCAGAGGCTTTGTAAGGCCCGAGAATTTGATTTCCGTAATCTGAAATGATATGATGAAAATTGAGGTGATTATAGACGGAAAGAATTAGACCGGAAAAGACGAAAGAAAACACGAAATATGTGTGAGGACAGAACACCTCGCGCATATGCGCGACAATGAACCACGCATATGCGAGGCAGTGGCAAAAGACCTCGCGCATATGCGCGATACGTGTGCGCGCATATGCGCGAGATGTCCAGTAGCTAAACGTGATGTCCAGAGAAGTGGGCGCATATGTGCTGATTGAGGCGCGCATATGCGCGATTTGTGATATGCCGAGACAATAGGTCTCGCACATATGCACGGCGATGGTGCGCGCATATGCGCGAGCTGTCGAGAACACACGCGCCGAGATATAAGGTCTCGCGCATATGCGCCGAGTAGTGTCGCGCATATGCGCGAGACGTGAAAGGCTTGAAATTCGTAGACTTAGAATTTGAATTGCGAACGATCCGTCCGTCTGATTTTGAATCTGAGTACAACACCGTGTTTCTATCGACGAGAGCTCCAACTGGACGTAAGTTTTTAAATTTTTTATATGATTTGAAATTATGACATTTCCAGAATCAGATACGATTGATATATGTTGTTTTTGCGATATCAAACATCGTATAATCGAAACCTGATCAAAGAACAGATACCGTATGAAGTTATTATGAATTTTCAGAGTTGATTTGATTGTGATTAGATTGAATTGATATCGATTTTGTGTTGTTATTGATTATGAGTTGTTGGGATTGATATCTGACTGATATATTGTGTTCTGGGTATACTGATTAGTATATAATTGAATTCAGATCGAAGAACGGACTGATTATATAATTGTTATGATTTTAGAGTTGATATGATTGAGATTGCGCAGATTTCATATTACAATATGTTATTATTGAAGATTATGATTCGTACTGATATCGATTATGAGTTGTGGTATTATATCTGTGATGTTGAGATTGACGGGGTTATCAAGATTGTATTGGTATGCCGTCGAAACATCAGTAGATTGACTTTGATCAGATTCAGTATTGATTTCGATTGTATCGTTATATCGTTGACATCGATCAAATTATTTTTCGAATTGAGTATTGATCAGAACAGGTCTTGAATGAGTTGTATATTGATATTGTGTCTATTCGATATTGTCATGTCAGATTGGATATGGACAGATTTGACTTCGAGACTTCAACTTCGTCAGACCAAGAAGAGAAAGGTATAAATCAATGTTGTTTCGGGATTGCACAACTCGAGTTAGATTTAACTTGAGTTTCCCAAAATCACATACTGAATGATTATTGCATTTGAGATTTGCAATGCTTGATATTGATATGCTTACTCTATCGATTTATAGTAAAGCATAAGTTATAATTGGGCAGATCCGCCTAGTCTTTGGCAGAACCGTCATGGCAGAACCGCCAAGTCACTAGTCTTTTGGATATATATCGATAGACTGAGGAGAAGACCGACTCCTATTGTAGATCTTCGATATGGACAGCCAAATTCTGGGACTAAGAACGTACCACCATCTAGCTGGGGTAAAGTAGATGAGAGAACGTTGCGTTCTTATTCAGATCGGGATCCCTAGATTAGGATGAGTCTAGTCAGAGTCTAGTAGTCACAGAGTGTGATTCAGAGATTGTATTGATACATGTTTTGCAGATTTGATATATGTTATTGATATGTGTTTCATGCTTTTATATATGCTTTTATATGACTGCATGTTTACATTGTTTAAACTGGGAATATAATTCTCACCGGAGTTATGCAGCTATTGTTTTGTTTTGTATGTGTGCATGAAAACAGGTGGGACATGATAAGGAAAGAAACTCATTCTACCTCGCTCACTAGCTTCTATCTCAGTCTCAAGAACCTACAGTTCTAGACCTAATGCTCTGATACCACCTGCTGTAGGGACCCGGACGCTAATCATCTTCTTAATCGTTATTAATGTCAAATGAAATAATTAAGTAATGTGAGACATAAATTTTTTTTTTAAAAATACAAATGCAGGAAACATAATGTAAATCAATCTGATATACATGTTAAACATAAACGTACACGTCTTGTACTGTCTACAAAATAAACTAGGTTCAACTACATATCAGTGTTGAATCCTAATCTACTTCTGAGCCCGGATCTCAACGCTAATCTAAACATTTAACATGATATGAAATTGTTTAGGAAGTTGCAAACGGCCTTTGACCTTCCTCCAACTGACCGCACAAGATTCAACACTATACGTGCCCGAACGACCTTATACTTTGACTCAATGAGACTACTCGATTTCAAAAACCTTAAAAACACCCAAAAATATCCATTAGCTTTCTGGAAATTCAATCTTAGGACCTATGTTTCAAAAAGGACTCAATTCGCTTATCGGATGCCTTGTTTACCACCGTTGCGTTTTCGGTTAAACAAATGACCTAACTAACCTTCCAACTCGAACCAACCCGAGACCCGACCTTTATTAACAACCTAAGACCCAATCTAAGTTTTTGGAAGTCCCCAAGCTGAAGCCAAAAACGAAAACATGGATTTAAAATTTAACCTAGGCTCAATTCATGCCTTTTTTGATACGTTTAGGAAATTTACGACTTCGAACGAACCACGGCTTGAAAATACTCCAAAACAGGCCCTAGAACCCTTACTTAGACACTAAATACGACCATGGTCGGGCCATTTTGGATATAGAATAGATTCTCAAGGCTCAAAACTCCCCACAACAACAGCCCGCCGAATGGCTCTTCACGTGCAGTTGAGGAATAAACGCTCCAGCGGTTGTGGCTGCCCTTGACTCGACTTTTGGCTCACCCTAGACTCTCACCAGGACCCTAAGGCACGTCCGTATCCCCTGGACCAGCCCTTGAACCAACCCCTCAGCCCTAGGAATCCCCACACACCAAAACAACACCCCATGTGAATATTTGTGGTGTTCCAGATACAACTCTCACCCAAACCCTCTTAGCCCTGATTGTGGGGACCCGGGCTCTAATTATTTTTCTTGGGATTAAATGGATCGTTATTATAAAACATGGGTCAAATTTTCGCTTTTTACATAAAAACACATGTAACTAAACAAACATAAGTTCTTACTTTAATTTACAATATAAAACATAAAGTACATGTCTTGATCCATAAACAACTAGTGTTCACTATCATCTAAACTCAAATGATAGTACAAGCCTAACAAAAGAACCACTAGTCCTCTGCTGCGCCCGAGATCACCACGCTATCACGATCATCGCTGTCTCGACCCAGATCCTGCCCCATCTGTTGTTATGCACACATACAGACATAACAACAGCCGGAAAACCGGTGAGAACAAATCCCAGTATAAACATGTATACATGCATTAAAACAATCTAAAACATGAAACATGCTAATATGAATATCATTCATAAATAATCATGCAATGCGAATCTAATCATGTCTAGGCTCGACTCGACTAGAACTCTAGGGATCCCATTGTGAATAAGACGACACTGTCTATCACCTACCCTCCCAATCGAGGTGATGTCCGTCTTATTCCTAGACTTCGGCCTGATCTGTATCCGCGTCTACAATAGGGGTGGTGATCTTCCCCTAAGCTGTGATATCGCCGAACGTCTAGTAGTCTGCCTGATCTCCAGACTGTCCTATCTTATTGCATGAATACACAATCTGTAAACAAGCATAATCATTCTAATGCAATGCCACATAATCTGTAAACAAAGCATAGCAAGATTTGTATACAAGTTCTATAAACAAATCTATAAACAATCATAATCATATCTAGATATAAACAATAAAACAAGTATGTGATTTTGGTTGGGAAACTCAAATGTGATCTCATTTGAGTCGTGATTCCCCAAACAAAACATGTACTATACCTTTCTTGTTGTGGGGACCCGGACGCTAATCATCTTTGGGATTTAATTATCAATGATGATAAAACAGGGTCTCAAAATTTTTTCGTTTTAAGATATAACTGCGGAAGGTAATGGAATCTAAATACTATACATGTCTGTATAAAATACATTTCAGTATTAAAGTACAACAAGCTAATTTAAGGTTCAACTACTAAAGTCCAGTAATAAAACCAAGTCTACTGTAAGTCCGGAATCACCACGCTACACTCGTCTTCTCTCATCATCATCTTGACCCTGATCCAGCCCCACCTGTTGTCATGCACACATACAAAACAAGACAACAGCCGGATAACTCCGGTGAGAATAAATCCCAGTATAAAACATGGTAAGCATGTATATATTCACAATAAATCATGATTAGAATCAAAATAATAGATTTCCTAATCTACGAAATCCATTTAAACTCGCATACAATTTAAATCAATAAATATGCACATAAACAATCTAAATCATACAAACATGCTATCATAACTGAAAGCAATAACGATGGGTCCCATGATCTAGGAGCCACCTCCATATGAGCATGCAGTCCTAATCAAATCATGTCTAGACTCGACTCAACTATAACTCTAGGGATCCCGGGGTGAATAAGACGTCACTGGCTGTCACCTACCCAACCACTCGGGGCGACTGTACGTCTTATTCCTAGACTTCGGTCCGAGCTGTATCGACGGCTGGCAATAGGAGTAATGACTACTCCTAAGTTGAGATACACCGAACGTCTAGAAGTCTGACAATGACTGTCAAGACTTTCCTATCTTAAATGCAATGAATAACAATCTGTAAACAAAGCATAATCATATTCATAACTGAATATCACAATTATCTTACCTGCTTGAATACAATTCTAAAATCAAAGCATAATCAGGTAACAATATAAATAATAATCTAGTATGTGATTTTATTGGGAAACGCAAATGAGATTTCATTTGAGTCGGAACTTCCCGAATATCACATGCATTATACCTTTGTCTTCTTGATCTGATGAAGACGACGTCTCGAAGTCGAATTTGTCCATATCTGATCTGAAATGACAATAACAGATACACTGTATCAATGTGTAACCCAATTCAAAATCTGTCTGGTCAATATCTGAATACACTACAATCTGATTCATATCAACCATATCACAAGATAACAGAAACTAATACTGAATCCGATCAATCTGTACCCACTGATGTTTAGACGGCATAACAATACAGTCTTGTAACCCCGTCAGTCTTAACATCACAGGTATAATACCAGAAATCCTAATAAATCTCAGTACATTCTATAACTTCAATACCGGTATCCTGTAGAATGAATAACAGCATAATTCTGATAGCAATCTCAATCAAATCAACTCTAAAATTCATAACAATTCCATACCCAGTCTATTTATAAATCTGACTTCGATTCTACAATATTTACGGTAGCAGAAACACCATATCTGAATCATATTCAATTCTAACAACATCATAAATTCAAATCTTGTCTAAACGTAATAAAACTTACGTCCTTGTGTAGCCTGCGTTGATAGGAACACAGTACCGAAGTCGGATTTCAATTCAGATAGACGGTTTACTCGCAAATCGATTTCCAAGAAAAGAACAAAGCTTTCCCCCAAACTTGTCGATTTCCTTTGCTATTCTGAATGAGAGACGCTTGTTATATGTATATATATATACTCCATGCATGTAGAAAAACGTGGCATACTTCTTCACGCAGCACGTCTCGCGCATATGCGCGGCCACTACTCGCGCATATGCGCGAGACCTACTGTCTCGGCGAGAATGCTACTCGCGCATATGCGCCATTATTTCCGCGCATATGCGCCACCCCTTCTGGCCCTCCCGCGCATATGCGCCACTCAATTCACGCATATGCGCCAAGGCTTCTGGAGGTGTCGCGCATATGCGCGCCTGTCTTCGCGCATGTGCGCCAACCCTACTGTGATTCTCGCACATGTGCGCCAATCTTGATCGCGCATGTGCGCCAACACATTAATTTGCACACACAATTTACACCTTTCACATGTGTTCTAATCCGATCCGTTCCGTCTATAATTATCTCAATTAATTCAATAAATCATTCCGGATTAATCTCCGATTACAGTAATCATATCCAAATCATTTCAGATTACGGTAATTAAATTTCCGGGCATTACATTTCTCCCCCTCTTAGATCTGAGTTCGTCCTCGAACTCACCAATCATCAAACCACATCTATCCGAAAATCTGTATGACAGAGTTTCACATCCAAACTCATTTCACTAGCCAACTCAATCCCATATTACTGGCTATACAACACCCATATACGCCAATTGCAATCCATAACAAAGCAATACCACCTGTAGTTGCTATTCCATCTTTTTAGCCCAATCAAGGACCTATTCCATCTTCGGTTTCAAATACCAATCGTCATCATCCGACATTGGTTTCCTACATCTATCCATTCTGAATTATCTTGATAACTAGAGCTAACATTCAGCACTAGAGTTCTACTAATATCTTTCAATATCTGAACAAGACACTCCGACTACCTGTCACTTTGTGAACAATCTGCCAGAGAGAGCTTATGATATAATCTATCACAAGTACACACTTAATCGTAATCATAGTCTGATATACTCTACTCGAAATCATCATTCTAGTCAATCTGACTATTTCTTTGACAGGGATCTCTGTCACCTAGTTCTGTTTGTACATCATCTTTACAAACTACTAGATATAGATTGAACAATCTATCAATCACAATCATACCATATCCCAATCTGAAGAAAATGGTGGTAATTTCATTACATCAGTCCTAGAAATGTACTTCCATTTTTATTCAGGATTATACTAAGTCGGTAATAATCTTCTAATTCCTAGCTTTCTGGCTTCTTTTGTAAGCGATCCAGACATATCAGTACCATTTTTACCAACCTTTCGGTACAAATTCTGTTAGAACTGATCAAATCTGTCTATACCAACACTATTTGTTCGAGTATCATACATTCTGAAATATCTGAATGAAAACTGAATCCCCTGCGGTGCGTTTCTGACATTACTTGTGACTTCAGATTCGAACTATCCGGTATAAACAATCAGTTAATAATATAAAATAATGAAAAAATACCTACCTGGCATTCGGCTCTGACTACCCATATCAAAATCTATAAATAATTCTGAAACATTCTGACATCACACAATAGAAGTAGTCTGTCTGATACAAACACAAAGTCACATATCTGTTACTGTAAACGATACTCTGCTCTGATTTCAACTGTTTACAATAAACTGTATTACACTGATTCACAATAACGGTAATATCACATTGAATTCTGAATAGAAAAAACTTATATAGATCTAGTGAGTTTAAGAAACTCATAACGTAATAAATTCTGGTTGGCTGACCAAATCTTCATGCTGCCCAGATCAACTGCTATATCTCATCTGCAAATAGAATATACTCCCAACCAATATAAAATGTCTCAAATACTGATTTAGAACAATAACAATACTCAGCAGATATACAGCAATACGAGAATAAGAAAATCAGAAGAAGACAATCTGCTCAAACCAGCTAATAAAATTCTGACATCTTTGACATTCTGCTAATTTTGACATTCCTGATACCGCATAGTCTGAATATAAACCTGTATCAATAACTGAATTCGGATCCCTACCTGACCCATTGCTGTATACCATAATCACAGTTCTCGGAATATTTAACCCAGTCTTCAAATATTCAATATAAACAATCAGATGCTGTGGATATATCCCGGAATCATAGATATAACAAGCATAATTCTTCAAAATACCCCTGAACACATAATCTGTCAATCTAGAAACAGAACTAAAATGTCTTCAAGAGAAATACACAATCAACTGGATTCTTTAGCCCATACTCGAATCTGTCAATTCTTTCAATTCTCTCTGATAGAGAACCCATCTGACCTCTTATCTAAGCAAACACCAGTTAACTATTATCTTAGTATCAAATTTTAGACTCGATTTCAGTGGATCTACTGGATACATAAGGATGCCATCTGTTCCTTTCTATAATAATCGAGTCCTAAACCCTAAAATTTTCTAAGGACTTCTGGATCGAAAATCCTCATTTATCACCTAGATCTGGTCTTAATCTTACTATTTCTGGAACACATGCTACAATATTTCGGTACTTGTTCAGCATATTCATGTCAATATTGCAATCCAAATCAGATAGTTACAAGTACATCATAATCTAATCCAGTCTCATCCTCATCTAACTGTAGTATATAATATGTCACAGAAATTTCTGATATCAACATATTCCTCAACAGCCAAGGAATCAATACTACAGTATACACAGACCCAACAGATACAGCATATCTCCATACTACTCATTCACAGATACTCATAACGAATGCATTAGTATATATCAATACGTATGCAATATAATCATAAAGAATGGTACCTGTTGTAACTACTGGGTCTGTTTTTCACGCATTACCACCCGATGGTCTTGCTCCCCAGAATCTTTGGGAACCCTTCTGAGGACACACTCTAGCAAAATTCCCATGCTGTCCGCAGATATTGCATCTACCAGTCACTCCCTGGCATTGTTCGGTGGGATGTCTCCCTCCACACCTAGCGCAATAGACTCCAGTATAACTCGGACTGGAACCACTGGAACTGGAGGAACCACTGCCTAACTTCTTGAACTGTTTCTTCCGAGCTTTCAGCAAATCTTGCTTTCCACTCGTGCTGCCACGTTCAAATCTTGAAGGGGATTGTGGTGTCTGGGGTTGCTTCACACACAACCTCGTTAATTGTCGAATCAGACTCTCTTCTGCTCTCTTTGCTTTACTCAAGACATCAGCAAAGTGATAGGGTCGCTGTAGATTCATGAATGCAACTATCTCCGAATTCAATCCTCTAATGAATTGATTCACTACAGCTTCATCATCCCTAGCCATATGAGGAGCAAAACGCAACAGAGTAGAAAATTTAGCAGCATAATCATCAATATTCAATTGACCTTGACTTAAATTCTCAAATTCTGCTTTCTTGTCTTCTCGGTACGAGGCGGAGAAAAATCTTTGATAGAATTTAGTCTTGAAGACTTCCCACGTGATCACAGTACCACGTAGTGCTAATACTCTTTTGATTGTAATCCACCAACTTCTGGCAGCCTCTTGTAATTGGTGAAATACCAATTTAACTCTTTGGTCATCTGTACAATCTAGTAGATCAAACAATATCTCTATGTCCTCAACCCAGTGCTGACACGTTTCAGGCGTCTCTGTACCACTCAGAATCGGCGGCTGAAATAACTGAAATTCTGCCAACTTGGTTTCCATCGGAGTCGCTGACACATCTATCTGCGGTTCTGGTATATCTGGCTGCTCATACGAAGTACTGCCTGTTTCCAAAATCCTTCGGGGAGGTACATCTGATTACCACAAACATTAATAACCCAATAATACAATGCTGTGCCAATCCTTTCTGATCATGATCATCTTACTGCTGATCATGAATCCGATCTGATTCATATTCAAGAATACATAATACCAATTCAAATCATATAATCAGGTAAACATGTGTCTTTAAGCAGTAACACATAGTCTCATGCTAGCACACAATGTCAGTCAACATTAAAATCAATCTCATGCTAGCACACACATGCAAGGAAAGAAAATTCATCTACCCCGCTCATTCTCTTCTATCTCAATCTAAGTCAATCTAAAAAAATCTATCTCTAAAGGATCTTCGCTCTGATACCACCTGTTGTGGGGACCCGGACGCTAATCATCTTTGGGATTTAATTATCAATGAAGATAAAACAGGGTCTCAAAATTTTTTCGTTTTAAGATATAACTGCGGAAGGTAATGGAATCTAAATACTATACATGTCTGTATAAAATACATTTCAGTATTAAAGTACAACAAGCTAATTTAAGGTTCAACTACTAAAGTCCAGTAATAAAACCAAGTCTACTGTAAGTCCGGAATCACCACGCTACACTCGTCTTCTCTCATCATCATCTTGACCCTGATCCAGCCCCACCTGTTGTCATGCACACATACAAAACAAGACAACAGCCGGATAACTCCGGTGAGAATAAATCCCAGTATAAAACATGGTAAGCATGTATATATTCACAATAAATCATGATTAGAATCAAAATAATAGATTTCCTAATCTACGAAATCCATTTAAACTCGCATGCAATTTAAATCAATAAATATGCACATAAACAATCTAAATCATACAAACATGCTATCATAACTGAAAGCAATAACGATGTGTCCCATGATCTAGGAGCCACCTCCATATGAGCATGCAGTCCTAATCAAATCATGTCTAGACTCGACTCAACTATAACTCTAGGGATCCCGGGGTGAATAAGACGTCACTGGCTGTCACCTACCCAACCACTCGGGGCGACTGTACGTCTTATTCCTAGACTTCGGTCTTTACAACACCGCGGGTGCGGTCTTTACGCCGCGGGTGCGGTATGGTTAGGACCGCGGGTGCGGTCTTGCAAACTCAAATTTGGGCACCCTACTGTCCATGCACCGCGGGTGCGGTCTAATTCTACCGCTGGTGCGGTGTCGCACTTTCTAAATTTCATATTTTATCACATCGTTTCGCCCCGTCTGTTCTTATGATTATCTACAAGAATCTCGGGCATTACATTTCTCCCCCTCTAATATATAAGTTCGTCCTCGAACTTGACATCAATAAATCAATCAAAGTATTTAACGATAGCAATAAAATCAAAAGATAAATAAATACTTACATCATTGAAATAACTCAGGATGTTTTTGGCGCATATCTGCTTCTGTTTCCCCAGGTCGCTTCTTCGACATCATGACGACTCCATTGGACTTTCACTAATGGAATAGTCTTCGTTCTGAGCTTCTTTTCTTTCCGATCAAGAATCTGTATTGGTTGTTCCACATAGCTCAAAGTCTGATCAAGTTCAGCTTCGTTGGGTTGAATGACATGAGAAATATCTGTCATATATCTTCGCAACATTGATATATGAAACACGTCATGTATACCGGATAGAGAAGGAGGAAGTGCAAGTCGATAAGCTCGATCACCAATCTTCTCAAGAATCTCGTAAGGACCAATGTATCGAGGAGATAGTTTCCCGCGTTTGCCAAATCGAACAACGCCTCTGAATGGGGAAATCTTTAAGAATACTCTATCTCCTGCCTCAAATACTAACTGTCTACGTCTGATATTGGCATACTTTGCTTGTCGATCTTGTGTTGTCTTCATCCTCTTCTGAATGAGTTTCACCTTCTCGGTCATGTCACGAATCATATCTGGCCCAAGTTCGGGTACATCTGAGATATCATCCCAATATAGCGGAGATCTGCACTTTTTGCCATACAAAGCTTCAAACGGTGCCATTTCAATGCTCGTCTGATAGCTGTTATTGTAAGAAAATTCGCAAAGGGGTAGAGAATCTTGCCAACCAATGCCAAAATCTAGCACGACGGCTCTCAACATATCCTCTAGAGTCTGGATAGTCCATTCTGACTGTCCGTCTGTCTGAGGATGATAAGCAGTACTCAGGTGTAAAGTCATACCTAAGGTCTGCTGCAAACTGTGCCAAAAGTGAGAAGTAAATCGTGGATCACGATCTGATACGATAGACTTTGGCACTCCATGCAATCTGACTACCTCTCGAATATAAATCTCCGTCATCTGATCCTGTCTATACGTCATTCTGTACGGAATGAAACAAGCAGATTTGGTCAATCTGTCAATAATGACCCAAATCACGTCACAGCCTTTCGATGATCGAGGTAACTTCGTCACGAAATCCATAGAAATGTGGTCCCATTTCCATTCAGGAATGGCTAAGCTTTGAAGTAAACCTCCGGGTTTCTTTCTTTCAGCTTTCACCTGTTGGCAATTTAAACATTTAGACACAAATTCGGCAATGTCTGACTTCATTTGCTTCCACCAGAATTGTGTCTTTAAGTCATTGTACATCTTCCTGCCACCAGGATGAATGCTGAACCGACTACAATGTGCTTCTGACAGAATCTGCTGTCTCAAATCTACAACATCTGGCACGACTAGACGATTATTCACATATAGCACATGATCACGTACATGATATTCTGACATGTGCCATGCTTGAACCATTTGAATTGATTTCTGCACATTTTGATCTGTTCTTTGTGCTTCTTTGATTCTCATTATCAAGTCTGGTTCAACTTGAATCATAGCAAGTCGTAGTGGCTTACTATCTGTATCAAATGTTAATTCAGCCAAACAACAGTCTTCAATCATATTCGTAACACCTATCGTCGACAAGGATAAAGAACATACCTTTCGACTCAAGGCATCTGCTGTTGCGTTTGTAAGGACCGTGTATCGTATTATCGTAAATCTCATATGATTATCGATAATTAATGAACTTGTCATGTGATTATACATTTGATGTATATTATGACAATGAAATTGGAAAATGAATATTGAATATGAATTGATGTTGTACGAATTGATTTGAGAGGCCGGACGCCAATTTAGTACAAACTTAAAATTTGTACAGAACATGTGGCGTCCGGGCGGTAGAAAATGACCGCCCGAGCGCCAGGGAATGAAAACTTGATATTCGGGCAGAACACCTCGCGCCCGAGCGGTAAGTTTTGACCGCTCGAGCGCGGTGTAAGTTGAAACCGGGGGCAGAATGTCTCGCGCTCGGGCGCGAGAATTCTACCGCCCGAGCGCGGTAGCGGTGAGGTGATAAGAACAATTCTTTCCTCCGTTTCTTTCATTTCATCTCAGAGGCTTCGAGGGAAACACGAGAGATTTTCATTTTCTATCGTTCAAATCGACTTCGAGACGCAGTCTAAACGCGAAACAAATTTTATATTTGTTATCTGCGCGTTGAGGGCTTCTGACTGAGGTAATTTTCTTCCAGTTCCATCAGCTTTAAATATCAAGGTGCTGGAAGATTATGTATTTGAAGTTGAATTTCTGATATGTAGTAGAATATCCGACAATAAACTCATATTCGAAGTCGGAATTGAATTATGATATGTTTATGATTTGATATGAATTTTTGAAGTTTCAAATGATATTTGAAACTCATATTAATGATTTTGGAGTATGTAATTGATGTAGATAAAGTGTATCTTCCAGCTACATCAATTGGAACGAAGAATTGAGGTATGTTGCGACCGGGTAACATACGACAGGTATCTGTATTATATGATATATGATTGGATGGATTGGATTGGATTGGAATACGTGTCTATGTGCCTATTTGATGATTTGATGTGGCATACATGACATTGAGATTTGAGTATCGATGTACAAAATAAATGTTTTTTTAACACACATCATTTTATGCATACATCGATACATGACATGCACGTTGAGCTATGATCCTTGGATACCCTGATATGATTGGATTGGATTCCGGGGTTTGTGAAAACAATCGCTATGCCGGTATTATATGACCCGTAAAGCATAGACAATTGTGGCCCCATATGATTGGATATGAGATGTGGGATTGACGACGCTTCGTCGACGTTGTCATATGTGTATTCCCATATCGGCCGGTGTGCCAGCTCGAGCATTGATTTGATTTGATAGCGATTCGATTGATTTTGACATGTGCTCAGTGGATGGGCATTTGACCTGATACCTCCACGACATACATGCATTGCATACCATATATCATTGTTTAGATATCTGTGGCATATATGATTGGTTGTTGCATACGGAGCTTTGCTCACCCCCAAGGGGGGCTGTTGTTGTCTTTGTGTGTGGACAATGGCAGGTACTCCAGGATATCAGGAGACCGGAGAGGGTACTTCTGGTGGGAGCCACAGCTTGGGATGAGGTTTATGTTTAAGTCTTGTTCCCAGTATATATAATATGTATCTATATACCGGGACATGTCCCGAGGATATGATATGTTTGTTTGTCATTGGTTTTGATTTCGTGTGGGCGTGTTTTATGATTTGAATTTAGATACTATTTTTAGTATTTAAATATTAAAAGAGATATTTTGGGCTCATTGTAAAGGAATTTTAAACTCGTTTTATGCTGTTATTAATTAACCCTAATCAGATTGCATTGTAATAACGATTAGGAGTTAAGGGCCCCACACAGAGTGGTATCAGAGCATAGCTGGGAATGCTCTATTGAGTCTTGTGTACACTTGAATAGGCACAAATGAATTGTGCGTATGTGTTTGACTTATTTGTATTACTTGCTCTTATGTGATTTGATTTGAGTAAGTATCTGATGAGATTGATGATATGAGATGATGAGATTATGAATTGATATGAAATTGTGATATTCATCTTTTGATTTGTAGATGGATCACACAAATGAGACTGCGAGTAGCAGTACTGAGAGGATTGTTGGGCAATTTGAAGGATTATCCATTGATGTTGTGATGGCTCGATTTCAGGATCTGAAACCACCGAAGTTCTTTGGCACTGAGAGTGCTGAAAGAGCTGAGGCCTGGCTGAAGGATATCGAGCACTTGTTTAATATTGTTGAGTATTCCAAGGCTCGGAGACTGAAACTTTCTCTCTATCAGTTGAAAGACCGAGCTAAATCTTGGTGGGAAGCCGCTGAGATTGGATTGAAAGAGGCCGGGACTGAAGTCACATGGGATGTCTTCAAGGACCAGTTTTTGGAGCAGTATTCCCCTCCTTCTTATTATACTGCTCAGGAGAATGAATTCAATAATCTGCAGCAGGGAACGATGTCTGTTGCAGAGTATGCTTCGAAATTTTCTACGTTATTGAAGTATGCACCGCACGTGGCTGGGAATGCGAGGGCAAAATATAACAGGTTTGTAAATGGTTTACATCCTGTCTTGTATACATATGTTGTTTCTGGATTGCCTACCAGCTACGCAGAGGCAGTTGAACGAGCCAAGGCAGCCGAGGCTGGACTTAGGCGGGGAGGTCCACAGTATACTCCTCCACCACCGGTGTCAGCTCAGCAGCCTACTTTGCGACCGAGGGGTAAGAAGTTCAAGAAGACTGGATCTGCTTCTTCGTCTTCTTCGAGTTCTAGTGGATCCCAGAGAGGGAGTCCTGTGATTGCTCCCTACTGTAGCCATTGTGGGGGTAAACATACTATCGAGCAGTGTCGAGGTATGTCTGGTACTTGTTATCAATGTGGGCAGGAAGGCCATTTCTCTCGAGTATGTCCGAACAGGGGTACGACTTCTGCTCAACCCCAGCCAGGATTTAGAGGTGGCCCTGGTATGATGAGACCTGCTGTTCCTGTTCCATCTTTTCAGCAGTCGAATGTCCCACGATATCGAGGACCGGGTGGTCAGAGTGCCCAAGTTCCTCCTCAAGTGAGAGTGTATGCCATGACTGAGGATCAGGCGAGAGAAGCTCCTGGTGGTGTGATTGCAGGTATTTGCACGCTTTGCGATTATCCTGCACATCTTTTATTTGATACAAGAGCATCTCATTCATTCATATCTCATGCATTTGTTGCATCTCACGATATTGAGTGTACCCCGTTGTATGATATTTTGTCGATAGCCACGCCAGCAGGGAAGATTATTTTGTCTGAGAATGTTGTGCATAATTGTGTATTGATATACGAGGATAATGTGGTATTTCTGAATTTGATTGTCCTCCCTATGCACGACTTTGATTGTATTGTTGGCATGGATATCTTAATGACGAATCGAGCTACTGTTGATTGTTGTCATGGAGTAGTTCGATTTCGACCTATTGATGGACCCAAGTGGAATTTTTATGGCAAGGGTTCCCAAGCCAAAATTCCATTGGTATCTTCCTTCGAAATGTCTCGATTGTTGGCTAGCGGAGATGAGGGTTATCTTATCTACGCTATTGATATTTCGAAGAAGGAGTCTTCTTTATCTGAGATTCCTGTTGCGAAAGAGTTTCCGGATGTATTTCCCGATGAGATTCCTGATTTTCCTCCTCATCGAGAAGTTGAGTTTAGTATTAATCTTGTGCCGGGGACTGCGTCTATTTCTAAAGCTCCCTATCGCATGGCACCTTTGGAACTGAAAGAATTGAAAGAACAATTACAGGATCTTCTCGATAAGGGATATATTCGACCGAGTGTATCACCTTGGGGAGCTCCAGTTTTATTTGTTCGGAAGAAAGATGGTACGATGCGAATGTGTATCGACTATAGGCAGCTGAATCGGGCTACTGTGAAAAACAAGTACCCACTTCCGCGTATTGATGATTTGTTTGATCAGCTTCAAGGTACTTCTGTATACTCGAAGATTGATCTTCGTTCTGGGTATCATCAAGTACGAGTTCGAGACGAAGATGTGCCCAAAACTGCTTTTCGTACGAGGTATGGCCACTATGAATTCTTGGTTATGCCTTTTGGTCTTACGAATGCTCCTGCTATTTTTATGGATTTAATGAATCGTGTCTTCCGTGATTATCTAGACCGATTCGTTATTGTTTTCATTGATGATATTCTTGTGTATTCGAAATCGAAAAAGGAGCATGCTGAACATCTGAGACTGGTACTTCAAACTCTTCGTACTAGTCATTTGTATGCCAAATTGTCCAAATGTGAATTCTGGATGGACAAAGTGGTATTTCTGGGCCACGTCATTTCGAGACATGGCATATCTGTTGATCCTGCGAAGGTCGAAGCTGTATTGAATTGGCCAAGACCTACGAATGTTCCTGAGATCCGTAGCTTCATGGGTTTAGCTGGTTATTATCGTCGATTTATTGAAGGGTTTTCGAAGATAGCTAAACCTATTACTCAACTGACACAGAAGAATCAGCGATTCATTTGGTCAGATGAATGTGAAGCTAGTTTTCTTGAATTGAAGACGAGATTGACCACTGCACCTGTGCTTACTATTCCCTCAGGTACCGGAGGATTTGTGGTGTGTACAGATGCGTCTGGTAAAGGTTTGGGCTGTGTTCTGATGCAACATAGCAAAGTGGTTGCTTATGCGTCTCGTCAATTGAAATCCCATGAAACTCGTTATCCTGTTCATGATCTCGAATTGGCCGCCATTGTGTTCGCTTTGAAGATTTGGCGCCATTATTTGTATGGAGAAAAGTTTGTTATTTATTCGGACCATAAGAGTCTGAAGTATCTCTTTTCTCAATCTGATTTGAATATGAGGCAACGCAGATGGATGGATCTCCTGAAGGATTTTGATTGTGAGATTCAATATCACGCTGGATCGGTGAATGTTACTGCGGATGCCCTGAGCCGTAAAGTTTATGATTCTGTTTTAGCTTCTGTTTGTGTCGCCAAGGTACATGAGGATATATGTACTTCTGGCTGGACTTTTCACTCGAATTGGAATTCTGTCACTGTCTCAGTATTGCAAATTGAGCCGAGTTTGATATCGAAGATACGAAAGGCCAACGAAGCGATGCTCAGATTCAAAAGTCGAAAGAACTTGTATCTGCAGGACATCAGTCTGGATTTCAGATTTCTTCTGATGGTTCTTTACGACTTAATGGTCGGCTGGTAGTTCCTGACGACTCTGATTTGAGATCTGCCCTTCTTCGAGAAGCACATTGTAGCAAATATAGTATTCACCCTGGAGGTCGGAAGATGTATTTGACATTGAGACCTCAATTTTGGTGGAAACGTATGAAGAAGGACATTGCTGAATTTATTTCTAAATGTCTTGTCTGCCAGCAAGTGAAAGCCGAGAGAATGAAACCGGGAGGATTGCTCCATAGTCTTGAAATCCCGAAATGGAATTGGGAGCATATTGCTATGGATTTTGTGACTCATTTACCTCGTTCGCCCAAGGGCTGTGATGCTATATGGGTGATTATTGATCGGCTTTCGAAATCTGCACATTTTATTCCGTATGAACGGACTTATTCTTATAAGAGAATGGCCCGTTTATACATTGAGAATGTTGTGAGACTGCACGGGGTGCCAGTCTCGATTGTATCTGATCGTGATCCCAGATTTGCTTCTAAATTCTGGGGTAGTTTTCAGGAAGCGATGGGTACGCGTTTGGCTATGAGTACTGCTTATCATCCTCAAACTGATGGCCAAACCGAGCGTACGATTCAAACGTTAGAAGATATGTTGCGTGCTGTGGTGATGGACTTTAGAATGGGATGGCAAGATGTCTTACCATTGGTTGAATTTTCTTATAACAATAGCTTTCAGACGAGTATCGGTATGGCTCCTGTTTGAAGCTCTATATGGGAGACGATGTAGATCACCGTTATTCTGGGATGAGATTGGTGAGAAACAATTGACTGGACATGAAATGATACAGGAAATGAACGATAAGGTTCAGTTGATTCGGCAGCGGATGAAAGCTGCTCAGGATCGTCAAACAAGTTATGCGAATAAACGAAGACGACCCTTGGAATTCCAGAAAGGTGACAGAGTGTTTTTGAAGATATCTCCCTTTAGAGGCACTGTTCGATTCGGCATGCGAGGGAAGTTATCTCCTCGATATGTTGGTCCATACGAGATTCTGGATCGAGTTGGTGATCTTGCATATCGATTGGCATTGCCACCAGCTCTATCTGCTATTCACGATGTGTTTCATGTTTCTATGTTGAGGAAATATGAACCTGATCCATCACATGTACTTGCACCTGATGAGGTTGAGCTGGATCCTTCTCTTTCCTATGTTGAACAACCTGTTCGCATTATGGATCGAAAGGAAAAGATATTGAGAAATAAATCGATTCCTCTGGTACGAGTGCAATGGACACGACATGGTGTTGAAGAATCGACGTGGGAATTGGAGAGCAAGATGCGAGATTCGTATCCACATTTGTTTGATTCTATGACATCTGTTCCATTGTATTCGATGTATTCTGATCCTTATTCTGATTTTAGTTTTGATATGTACTATAACTGGTGACATATATATGTTGTCAATGTTATGTATATAGAGATGTTTGAGATTTCGAGGACGAAATCTTTTAAGTGGGGGAGAAATGTAAGGACCGTGTATCGTATTATCGTAAATCTCATATGATTATCGATAATTAATGAACTTGTCATGTGATTATACATTTGATGTATATTATGACAATGAAATTGGAAAATGAATATTGAATATGAATTGATGTTGTACGAATTGATTTGAGAGGCCGGACGCCAATTTAGTACAAACTTAAAATTTGTACAGAACATGTGGCGCTCGGGCGGTAGAAAATGACCGCCCGAGCGCCAGGGAATGAAAACTTGATATTCGGGCAGAACACCTCGCGCCCGAGCGGTAATTTTTGACCGCTCGAGCGCGGTGTAAGTTGAAACCGGGGGCAGAATGTCTCGCGCTCGGGCGCGAGAATTCTACCGCCCGAGCGCGGTAGCGGTGAGGTGATAAGAACAATTCTTTCCTCCGTTTCTTTCATTTCATCTCAGAGGCTTCGAGGGAAACACGAGAGATTTTCATTTTCTATCGTTCAAATCGACTTCGAGACGCAGTCTAAACGCGAAACAAATTATATATTTGTTATCTGCGCGTTGAGGGCTTCTGACTGAGGTAATTTTCTTCCAGTTCCATCAGCTTTAAATATCAAGGTGCTGGAATATTATGTATTTGAAGTTGAATTTCTGATATGTAGTAGAATATCCGACAATAAACTCATATTCGAAGTCGGAATTGAATTATGATATGATTATGATTTGATATGAATTTTTGAAGTTTCAAATGATATTTGAAACTCATATTAATGATTTTGGAGTATGTAATTGATGTAGATAAAGTGTATCTTCCAGCTACATCAATTGGAACGAAGAATTGAGGTATGTTGCGACCGGGTAACATACGACAGGTATCTGTATTATATGATATATGATTGGATGGATTGGATTGGATTGGAATACGTGTCTATGTGCCTATTTTATGATTTGATGTGGCATACATGACATTGAGATTTGAGTATCGATGTACAAAATAAATGTTTTGTTAACACACATCATTTTATGCATACATCGATACATGACATGCACGTTGAGCTATGATCCTTGGATACCCTGATATGATTGGATTGGATTCCGGGGTTTGTGAACACAATCTCTATGCCGGTATTATATGACCCGTAAAGCATAGACAATTGTGGCCCCATATGATTGGATATGAGATGTGGGATTGACGACGCTTCGTCGACGTTGTCATATGTGTATTCCCATATCGGCCGGTGTGCCAGCTCGAGCATTGATTTGATTTGATAGCGATTCGATTGATTCTGACATGTGCTCAGTGGATGGGCATTTGACCTGATACCTCCACGACATACATGCATTGCATACCATATATCATTGTTTAGATATCTGTGGTATATATGATTGGTTGTTCCATACGGAGCTTTGCTCACCCCCAAGGGGGGCTGTTGTTGTCTTTGTGTGTGGACAATGGCAGGTACTCCAGGATATCAGGAGACCGGAGAGGGTACTTCTGGTGGGAGCCACAGCTTGGGATGAGGTTTATGTTTATGTCTTGTTCCCAGTATATATATATATATGTATCTATATACCGGGGCATGTCCCGAGGATATGATATGTTTGTATGTGATTGGTTTTGATTTCGTGTGGGCGTGTTTTATGATTTGAATTTAGATACTATTTTTAGTATTTAAATATTAAAAGAGATATTTTGGGCTCATTGTAAAGGAATTTTAAACTCGTTTTCCGCTATGATTAATTAACCCTAATCAGATTGCATTGTAATAACGATTAGGAGTTAAGGGCCCCACATTGACTTTCCTGGATAGTATTTGATTTCGCAGTCAAAATCTTTCAATAAATCTAACCATCTACGCTGCCTCATGTTCAATTCTGATTGAGAGAATAGGTACTTTAGGCTCTTGTGATCGGAAAAGATCTCAAATTTCTCGCCGTAAAGATAATGACGCCAAATCTTTAATGCGAATACGATAGCCACCAATTCCAGATCATGAATGGGGTATCGAACTTCATGTGGCTTCAATTGTCTCGAGGCGTATGCGATCACATGGCCTCGCTGCATAAGAACACATCCCAAACCTCTATGAGAAGCATCACAATACACAACAAAATCACCCGTACCTAAAGGTATCGTCAGTACTGGAGCACTGGTCAGCTTTTTCTTCAACTCTAGAAAGCTAGACTCGCTCTCCTCTGACCAAACAAATGGTGCATTCTTTTGCGTCAATTGAGTTATTGGCTTTGCAATACTGGAGAAATCTTTGATAAATCTTCTGTAGTATCCGGCTAAGCCCATGAAACTGCGTATTTCGGGTACAGAAGTCGGTCTCGACCAACTGATCACAGCTTCCACTTTACTCGAATCTACAGAAATACCATCTCCTGATATGATATGTCCTAAGAAGACAACTCGATTCAGCCAAAACTCACACTTTGACAATTTAGCATACAGTCGCTCGTTTCTCAACGTCTGCAAAACAATTCTGAGATGCTCTGCATGCTCATATCTGTTCTTCGAATACACAAAAATATCATCGATGAAAACAATAACAAATTCATCCAAATATTTCTGAAACACTTGGTTCATCAAGCCCATAAATACCGCAGGAGCATTGGTTAAACCAAAAGGCATGACAATAAATTCGTAATTGTTAGAGTAGGTGCCCGTCGAGCCAAGTGTTGGCCGAGTGTTCACAATGAAACTCTATGAATAAGCAGTCTTTATTTTAATAATATTTGAAATTATTACTTTGGCAAATCTTTATCTGTATACCCATGCTAGCTGCATAGATAAAGCCCTTGAATATACAAATAGTAGAAAGAATATGAGATGCTCATATGATGAGTATCATGAAACTCATATTTGTAATACTGTATATTCTAAACGGTTCCTAGTCGATTCAGCCGCCACTAAGAAGGATATAGGCCGCTCGAGTTAGAGACTAGTATCTGCGATGTGAGTACCATGTTTCATTGGTAGGGGACATTGTGATGTCCGAACATGCAGATAGGTGCTCCTTGTAGAGTGCACTGAACAACCCTCCATAAAAGGACTTTCCAAGTGGTTCTCACTTATCGAGTGGAAAAGTCCTGGTTTATGGTTGTACAGAATTAGTCCTTATGACCCGGGACAACATTGAGACTCTATGTGCTAGAATTACACTTTGACTTGTTTACCGACTCTCATGGAGTCATCAGGTGGCAAGGTTGGGTGTTCTGTCGAAACACATAGGAGTCGATGCATTGTAGTCGGGGATTCACCGCTTACCTTCGGGTATGGATATCCTATGTGTTATCATGTGTATGTAGATCGAAATCTCTGGCCAGAGTATGGTTGTAATTATGAAAGGTGTTTCATAGATTACACCATCGATGCAACTACGACATGACACATAGTATCGATTCATTGACAACTCTCGATAAACCAATGGTTGTCGAATCGATCGGGATATATGAGTTGAAGGGACCGTACTGTACGCTAACCATAATTGAATGGTTCTTGCAGGCACTATCATGTGATACCTAGGGAATCACGTAAGCGATGCTGCTAGGCGTTTAACGTGATTGGTTGGGTACTATCAGACTTGAGTTCTGACGTTCTTACTATCAAGGAGTTGATAAGTAAGAATGGAGCAATTGGGGTATGCTCGAATAAGGACATGTTTAGTCCGAATCACATGGAGATGTGAACCCACGGCTAGTTGTATCAATGAACCATTGAGGGCCACACAAGTACTAGCTTTGTAAATCCCGATGAGAAGTAAAATAGTTCAATGTGTTGAACGGCTTATAAAGGAGTTTATAAGCGTAAGGAAAATTAGAAGTATGACTTCTATAAAGGAGAAAATAGTTCAATGTGTTGAACGACTTATAAATGAGTTTATAAGTGTAAAGAAAAATAGAAGTATGACTTCTATGAGAGAAATGTAAATTTTGATTTATGGAAGTGTTCCTAAATTAAAATTTGGCCAAGTGAATAATGTATTTGAAAATTGTGATTTTCATAAACATTATTATGGACTAAATTAAATTAATTCAAGTGTTGAATTAATTAAACACTAGTAGACCTAGTAGAGTCTAAATAATTAAAATTAATTCAAGTGTTGAATTAATTAAATAATATTGAGTCTTGTAGAGCTCAATTAAAATAATTATTTAACTAGTGGGACTTGAATAAATTCAAGTAGTATTTAATTAATCTCAAATATGTTTGAGATAATTAAAATTTAGTCCATGGTTTTTAATGTGTTAAAAACCATATAATATATGTGAGACATGCTAGGGTTTGCATGCTTGGGAGGTGAAGAGTCTTGAATACTTTTGATTAAAAAATTGCAAAGGCATACAACTTTTGTATCTAACTTTTTGAAACCCCAAGACTCAACTCTCCTCCTCATTCCATACACCTTGGCCGAAATTGTGTGTCTCTTTTTCTCTCAATATTCTTCTCTCTTTTGTTCTTCAAGTGTTGGAGAATAAAAGTCTTCTCTTTGAAAAATCTTCTTAATTTTCTAGTGCAAATTAAGAGGGGATTTACCTAGTTGGTGGTGGGCCTAATTTGAAGGAAAGTTTCAAGGATTTGGAGGAGGAGCTTGTAGATTGTCTACCTTCAAGAGCTAAGGTGTTTACACCTTAGTTGGAGCCATAAAATCAATCCTTGTGATTGATAGGTAATTTTCTCAACACCCTATGCTTGAAAGTTGAGATTTTTGTATATGTTTGCACAACTAGTACATGGTGTTCAATTTTGAAAAATTTTTATACCAAAATTTCGGTTTTCATGTTTTGAAAACATTTTGTGCTTCCGTTGCGATTTTGAACACCGTATATCGATCTCTTTCAAGTGGTATCAAGAGCTAAGGTTACTAGTTTTTTGTGCAACATATACAAGATATTATATTGAGGGCGATTTCTAACCGTTTGAAATGAAAATTTGCAACAAAACCGAGGCCTTCTTGTGGGGAATTTCGGGCAGCATGTTGCTGCCCGTTTCGGGCAGCTCGGGCTGCCCGAGGGCTGCCCATTTCGGGCAGCAAGGGCAGCCCGAGGGGCTGCCCGAACAGCCCCTAAAGTTTAATAAAAAAAAAAAAATTTTTTGCATGTTGGCCGGAATGTTGGCCGGAATCCGGCGACGGAACTCCGGCGACGGCGATGACGACTAGGGTTTCCAAAAGTGTTTTGGAATATCAAAGTGTCATGGGCCTTGAGTTGTTGGGCCATTAGATGGTCAACATATTTGTGAATTTTAAATGGGCCAAAATGTTTTTTGGTGAAAAATAAGTTTTTGGGCCCTTAAGTTTAAAATTACAAAAGTTGCAAATCTTTCTCATAAAATAAATAATTGAAGTTGGACTTTAATTATTTATAGTAAATTGTGATTTATAAGAAATTCGGTTATAAATAAATTAATTGGAAAGTAGACAAAGGTGTTTGTATACTTTGTTAATTTAGTTTATAATCGTGGCGGTTAGTGATTGGATCAAGATATATAATATTGGATCAATTAATTATAGTGATAATTAATTGATGGTGTATGATATGTGATATTATGCATGAAGGATGATCAAAAGCCCAAGCCCAATTTGCTAGGTGTATGCTAGGATATTTGTGTTGTATGATTGTAATAATTATCAATTTTTAAAGTGGGCTTGGTTTATGGCCCGTTCCCACCCCATGAGATGTATCCCTATGTGCCATGGATATTTATTTGTAAATATTAGAATAGGGGAAGATCAAGATTGGAAGATGGTGGCCTTGGTGATTATGAAGATCGAAGACATGTAATATTGGATGCTAATGTAATAATTTAGTTGCATTGCATCCCGTGCATTTACCCTAGGATTGGACCTATGCCCGTGTTTGGCTCACACGGGCCATTAGTTTTGGGGCGATTGATCATCCTTGTATTGTTTTCTATTTATGATATATGCATGATATGTTATAAATAATGAGTATGTGCATTATTATTATTATAATAACAAAGTTGCATGAATCCGGCAAACATACGATCAAACATGGCGAGCTTTTAAAATAAAATTAATGATGAGACCTTTCAAAATTAAAAACCCTCATTTTGAATAAGATTCAAAATTAATATCAAGCCCGAAAAGGGGAATTATAAATTTGTTTATAATTTCCTTGTCTTCCATCGACAATGGGTGCATGATGAACGCTACCCGTACTCGGGGCTCGGCTCATATTATTGGGGGGGCCCTGGGTGCCGGAAAGCTGTGACATCCATTGACATGGTGATGTGAACTACGTGGAACTCCCATGATTTCGGCTCATATTATTGAGGGAACTCATGGCGACCGTCCATTAAGGTTCAACATCGATGGGTAAGGCTTGACACGTGAAGATGAACGACGTCATATTATTGGGTCCTAATCAAACGTGAGACAAAAGTTTACGTAGAGGGTTGCATTGTGATGCAATTGGAAACTACCTTTTAGGATTTGTGATTGGCTGATATTATTCGGGATCATAATTCGCTAATTGGACCTTACGTACCTACTGAGGAAAGGAGTTTCCCGTCTTCACCAGAGGGTAGTGAAAGATGTCAAAACAGTGGGAGTAAATATTTATAAAGTTAAAGTCCATACTTTATATCTTACCAAATATTTAAAATAGTCATCAACATTTATCTGTTTTTACTTTTCAGTACAAATCGACAATGTCTTCGATGCGCAATTCGATATCTATAATACTCGACAAACACATATTAACTGGACCTAATTACCTCACTTGGCTAAGAAATTTGAAAATAGTCTTAAATTCGGAAAGGGTAACATATACACTAACTCAGTCGCCCCCTGTTGAGGCTCCGACTGACTGCAATCCTGAGGAATTGCAGGCTTACAAGGAATGGTGTGACCATGACTTGATAGCCAGGTGTTATATGCTGACTTCTATGAACGATGAGCTACAGAGGCGTTTTGAGGGTGCAAAGAGTGCTGCTGACATTCATTTGCATCTCAAAGAGCTCTTTGGAGAGCAAACGCGTCCTCTTAGGCATGCTACCGTCAAGGAGCTGATCACTTTGCGCATGCGAGAGGGGACCTCGGTCCATGAGCATGGCCTAAAGGTGATCGGGCTCGTGGACAAGCTCGTTGGCATGGATCTGATCCTGCCTTCGGAGTTGACCACCGACATGTTGCTGTTATCGCTGCCTAGCTCATTTGATCCTTTTGTGGTGAACTTCAACATGAACAAGATGGAACCGACCCTTGAGGAGTTGGTGAACATGCTTGTTACGTTTGAATCCACCATCAAGAAAGAGAAGTTGGTTCTTTATGTGGGTTCTTCATCTGGTACGAAGATTGATCCACATGGGAAGGGAAAGAAGAGTTCTTTCCAACGTCCCGAGAAGAACGTGCCCTTGTTGAGGCAATCTCCGAACCCTGTTGAGGCAGCCAGACCAGTTAAGGCTGACAAGACTAATGATGTATATCATCACTGCAAGAAGCCTGGACATTGGAGGCGTAATTGCAAAGAATATCTTGCCCAGAAGTGTTCTGGAAACGGTATGTTCTAAATTTAAGTAAACATTTTAATTAACTCTACTTCTTGGGTATTAGATACCGGTTGTGACTCACATCTCTGTAATGGGTTACAGGTGATGGGAAGAAGTAGGAAGCCTAAGGAAGGTGTGACCTTCTTCAGGATGGGCAATGGAGCAAGAGTTGCTGCCAAGACTATTAAGGATGTTTACTTATTGTTGAACAATGACTTTAAGTTAATTTTAAGAGATGTTTTGTTTGTACCTGTTTGATGTAAAACATTGTTTCCATTTCTATTGTGATAAAAATGGATATTCTTGTTTATTTAGCAAAGGTGTTTGCAACATTTACAAGAATGAATGTTTAATTGGTACTTGAGAACTTGAAAACGATCTCTATAACTTAAAAGTAAAAGATATTCTACTAAATGTCCATTCAAAGGCAGATACCATATGAGATATGGATGGGTAAGCCTCCCAAATATTCTTATCTTAGAATATGGGGAGCCCTGCTTATGTGAAGGAGGTAGTGGGAGATAAATTGGATTGTTGATCCATTTTATGTTACTTTGTGGGATATCCAAGGAATTAAGTTGGATATCATTTCTATCATCCCCAAGAAACAAAAGTGTTTGTTTCTAGGAATGCAACCTTTTTGGAAAAGGATTTTCTATTGGATAGAAAAAGGCAGATGATAGAACTCGAAGAAGTTCGAGAGAAACCCACAATTATAGAACCCACACCCGATGAGCCAAGAGAGGAGATACAAGCTCCTAGCAGATAAGAGAAAGTCTCGAGACCACCTATGAGGTATGGTCAGCTTCTTGAAGAAGGCCATGATGAGCCTAACCATGGATGTGATCCATGGACCTTCAAGGAAGCGTTATCTGATGCCAATTCATCCAAGTGACTTGAAGAAATGGAATCTGAGTTGAATTCCATACATTCGAACCAAGTGTAGGATCTTGTTGATCCACCTGTGGGAACTGTTCCCACAGGGACTTGGGGAGGATGGGAAGGTGTTGACCTTCAAGGCGCGATTGGTGGCAAAAGGATGTACTCAAAGACAAGGAGTTGACTTTGAGGAAACCTTTTCCCAATCGCAATGTTCAAGTCCATAAGGATTTTATTAGCCATAGCTGCATAGTATGACTATGAGATATGGCAGATGGATGTCAAGACAAACTTTCTTAAATGGGGATTTTAAGAAAGTTATTTACATGTCTTAACCTGAAGGGTTTACATCTATCGGAAGTGAGCATATGGTATGCAAACTTCAGAGATCTATTTATGATCTAAAGCAGGCATCTAGGAGTTGGAACCTCAGATTCGACAGTACAATCAAATAGTTTGATTTACTAAGAATCATGAGGGACCCTATGTGTATAAGAAGGTCAGTGGGAGTGTTGTGACATTCCTGGTGTTATATGTTGATAACATTCTACTCATTGGGAATGATGTAGGAATGTTGCAATCAACAAAGATATGGTTAGCGAGTAAGTTCTCGATGAAGGACTTGGGTGAAGCATCTTTTGTATTGGGATACAGATCTATTGAGATAGATCGAAAAGATGGCTTGGTCTCACCCAGTCCACATACATGATACCATCGTGAAGCGGTTCTCGATGGATGCGTCCTTGAGAGGACATCTACCAATGTGTCATGGCGTGTCCCTATCCAAGTCTGTCTCCTGAGACTGATGCAGAGATAGTGACGATGACACGCATTCCGTATGCTTCGGCAATTGGTAACATCATGTATGGGATGATATCTACACGTCCTGACGTGGCGTTTTCACTATGTGTAGTGAAAAGATATCAATCGAACCCCGGTCTTCCACAACTAGAAAGCTGTGAAAGACATCCTCAAGTTGTTGAGAAGGACCAATAAGTTGTTCTTGGTCTATGGGGGTAAAGAACTGAAATTGGAAGGCTATACCGACTCTAGCTTCCAAAGCGATATCGATAACTCGAAGTCAACCTCTAGTTTCGTATTCATGCTCAACGGTGCTGCTGTCTCTTGGAAGAGTTCCAAGCAAGACAATATTACGGATTCCAGCACAGAGGCCGAATACATTGCTGCATCAGATGCAGCAAGAGAGGCTGTTTGGATAAGGAATTTCGTCCAAGAGTTGGACGTCATTCCTAATGGAATTGCTCCTATCCCGGTGTTGTGTGACAACACGGGAGCTATAGCTCAAGCAAAGGAGCCTAGGTCTCATCAGAAATCCAAACTAGTATTGAGAAAGTACCACATCCTCGGAGAGATTGTGGAAAGAAGAGTAGTGTCTATTGACAAAGTCGGCTCCACAGATTATGTTGTTGATCCACTAGCTAAGCCTTTACCTGGACCATTGTTCGACAAGCATCGCGAATCAATGGGTTTTAAGCATAAGGGTAGTTGGCTCTAGTGCAAGTGGGAGATTGTTAGAGTAGGTGCCCGTCGAGCCAAGTGTTGGCCGAGTGTTCACAATGAAACTCTATGAATAAGCAGTCTTTATTTTAATAATATTTGAAATTATTACTTTGGCAAATCTTTATCTGTATACCCATGCTAGCTGCATAGATAAAGCCCTTGAATATACAAATAGTAGAAAGAATATGAGATGCTCATATGATGAGTATCATGAAACTCATATTTGTAATACTGTATATTCTAAACGGTTCCTAGTCGATTCAGCCGCCACTAAGAAGGATATAGGCCGCTCGAGTTAGAGACTAGTATCTGCGATGTGAGTACCATGTTTCATTGGTAGGGGACATTGTGATGTCCGAACATGCAGATAGGTGCTCCTTGTAGAGTGCACTGAACAACCCTCCATAAAAGGACTTTCCAAGTGGTTCTCACTTATCGAGTGGAAAAGTCCTGGTTTATGGTTGTACAGAATTAGTCCTTATGACCCGGGACAACATTGAGACTCTATGTGCTAGAATTACACTTTGACTTGTTTACCGACTCTCATGGAGTCATCAGGTGGCAAGGTTGGGTGTTCTGTCGAAACACATAGGAGTCGATGCATTGTAGTCGGGGATTCACCGCTTACCTTCGGGTATGGATATCCTATGTGTTATCATGTGTATGTAGATCGAAATCTCTGGCCAGAGTATGGTTGTAATTATGAAAGGTGTTTCATAGATTACACCATCGATGCAACTACGACATGACACATAGTATCGATTCATTGACAACTCTCGATAAACCAATGGTTGTCGAATCGATCGGGATATATGAGTTGAAGGGACCGTACTGTACGCTAACCATAATTGAATGGTTCTTGCAGGCACTATCATGTGATACCTAGGGAATCACGTAAGCGATGCTGCTAGGCGTTTAACGTGATTGGTTGGGTACTATCAGACTTGAGTTCTGACGTTCTTACTATCAAGGAGTTGATAAGTAAGAATGGAGCAATTGGGGTATGCTCGAATAAGGACATGTTTAGTCCGAATCACATGGAGATGTGAACCCACGGCTAGTTGTATCAATGAACCATTGAGGGCCACACAAGTACTAGCTTTGTAAATCCCGATGAGAAGTAAAATAGTTCAATGTGTTGAACGGCTTATAAAGGAGTTTATAAGCGTAAGGAAAATTAGAAGTATGACTTCTATAAAGGAGAAAATAGTTCAATGTGTTGAACGACTTATAAATGAGTTTATAAGTGTAAAGAAAAATAGAAGTATGACTTCTATGAGAGAAATGTAAATTTTGATTTATGGAAGTGTTCCTAAATTAAAATTTGGCCAAGTGAATAATGTATTTGAAAATTGTGATTTTCATAAACATTATTATGGACTAAATTAAATTAATTCAAGTGTTGAATTAATTAAACACTAGTAGACCTAGTAGAGTCTAAATAATTAAAATTAATTCAAGTGTTGAATTAATTAAATAATATTGAGTCTTGTAGAGCTCAATTAAAATAATTATTTAACTAGTGGGACTTGAATAAATTCAAGTAGTATTTAATTAATCTCAAATATGTTTGAGATAATTAAAATTTAGTCCATGGTTTTTAATGTGTTAAAAACCATATAATATATGTGAGACATGCTAGGGTTTGCATGCTTGGGAGGTGAAGAGTCTTGAATACTTTTGATTAAAAAATTGCAAAGGCATACAACTTTTGTATCTAACTTTTTGAAACCCCAAGACTCAACTCTCCTCCTCATTCCATACACCTTGGCCGAAATTGTGTGTCTCTTTTTCTCTCAATATTCTTCTCTCTTTTGTTCTTCAAGTGTTGGAGAATAAAAGTCTTCTCTTTGAAAAATCTTCTTAATTTTCTAGTGCAAATTAAGAGGGGATTTACCTAGTTGGTGGTGGGCCTAATTTGAAGGAAAGTTTCAAGGATTTGGAGGAGGAGCTTGTAGATTGTCTACCTTCAAGAGCTAAGGTGTTTACACCTTAGTTGGAGCCATAAAATCAATCCTTGTGATTGATAGGTAATTTTCTCAACACCCTATGCTTGAAAGTTGAGATTTTTGTATATGTTTGCACAACTAGTACATGGTGTTCAATTTTGAAAAATTTTTATACCAAAATTTCGGTTTTCATGTTTTGAAAACATTTTTGTGCTTCCGTTGCGATTTTGAACACCGTATATCGATCTCTTTCAGTAATGTCCATACCTGGTTCGAAATGCTGTCTTTGGTATGTCTATACCTCGAACTCTGAGCTGATGATACCCAGAACGCAAATCAATCTTCGAATACACAGAGGATCCCTGCAACTGATCAAATAAATCATCAATCCTAGGCAAAGGATATTTATTCTTGATCGTTGCCTTATTCAGTTGCCTGTAATCAATACATAAACGCATCGAACCATCTTTCTTTCGTACAAATAGCACCGGAGCGCCCCAAGGAGATACACTAGGTCTGATATATCCCTTGGCTAGAAGATCTTCTAATTGTGCTTTCAATTCTTTTAGTTCAATAGGTGCCATCCTATATGGAGCTCTCGAAATAGGAACGGTACCTGGTACAAGTTCAATGCTAAAATCTACCTCTCGAACCGGAGGTAATCCTGGGATCTCATCTGGAAAAATATCTGCAAATTCCCGCACTATTGGCAGATCTGCCAATGCCGGACTCGTCTTCTGCATATCTACAGCATAAACAAAGAAACCATCTGCTCCTCTTTGCAATAACCTGTTCATAGTCAGAGCCGAAATCAAGGGAATCCGAGATCTGGAACCCTTACCGTAGAATTTCCACTCGTCTGTCATCTCGGGTCTGAATCTGACAATCTTGTGAAAACAATCCACGGTAGCTCTGTACTTTGTTAGCATGTCAATACCGACTATACAATCAAAATCAGCTAGACCCAACACTATACAATCTAGGTCAATCTCTTGCCCCTCAAACTGTAGGATGCAAGGTCTAACCGTAGTTACAGAAATCAACCCACTTCCTAATGGAGAAGTAATCGATACAACATCTAACAAAGACTCAACAGGCAAAGAATGCAACAATGCAAATCGCTCTGAAATGAATGTATGCGATGCACCTGTATCTATCAAGATATAAGCAGGATAACCATAAAGGAGACAATTACCTGCTATAACATCATCTGGGGCATCCTGTGCTTGCTCCTCAGTCAACGCAAACACTTGGGCCTGTTGCCTCGGAGGTTGACTCACCGTCTGACTACCTCGGCCTCTGGGTTGAGTCTGTGCCGGTGGAGGCTGAAAAGAGTGAACCGATGATGCCTGCCGCTCAAACTGAGGTACTGAACCGGATGCTCTTCCACTCTGGCCTTGCTGTACACCTCTCTGTGGACAGACTTTGGCAAAATGCCCCGGTTGCCTACAAAGGTTACATCGGCCTGTAACTCCTTGGCATTGTTCAGTCGCATGCCTACCTCCACAAGAATTGCAGTAGACACCTGGAGTCCTTGAACTTTGATCAAAACCAGTCTGTCTTGATCCGCTGGAGCTCGACGAACTGCTCCCAGGTCGCTTAAATTGTTTTCCTTTCGCTTTCAACTGTTCCTTTCTCCCACTGCTACTACCGCCCATTTCAAATCTTGGAGGGGGTGGACTGATAGGTGCTGGCGGTCTCGGTATCGGAGCAACATAGGGAGCACTCCGCTGCCTCAACAATCCTGCTTCTGCACCTTTGGCCCGATTCAGTGCATCTGCAAAGTTATTAGGTCTCCCCGTGTTTACCAAAGTAAAAATGTCTGGGTTCAGGCCATTGATGAATTGATCCGCCACTGCCTCATCACTACCTGAAACATGAGGTGAAAAAAGAAGCAAAGAAGAAAATTTGGCAACGTACTCCTCAATGTTTAATTGCCCTTGCTTCAGATTGGCAAATTCAGCACCTTTGTCTTTACGGTAGGAAATGGGAAAGAAACGCTGATAGAATTCTGTCTTGAACACCTTCCAGGTAATCTCGATGCCCCGCTGTTCTAAAGCTCTCTTGATATTCAGCCACCAGTACTTAGCCACATCTTGCAGTTGATGGCCAATGAGCTTCACTCTTTTCTCATCACTGTATTGTAGAGATTCGAATAACATCTCAAAATCTTCGAGCCAGCTTTCACAGTCAATGGCATTCTCTGTACCCTTAAGAGTTGGCGGTTTGAAGGACTGAAATCTTTTCAGTAGTCTCTCCATAGGGGTCACACTCACATCCATCGGATCTTCGGATGTGCTACCCTGTTCTAGTGCCCTGGCTGCTGCCGGTTGCGGTATACGTCGAGGAGGCATATCTAATATTCAAATAGATTAGTATACGATCTATAGAACTATTTCAGTCCTCCTCTGATCATTTACCTCTGATCCAGAATCGGTTCTTATTCAGTTTATTACACACTGTAATCAATCAGATAACAAATAACATGTAATAAAGAAAGCAATAAACATGCTAGCACATCATAAGCAAGGAAGAAGACTCGATCTACCCCGCTCATTCTATCTTATCTCAGTCTATAGAATCTACGGCTCTGATACCACCTGTTGTGGGAACCCGGGCTCTAATTCTTTTTCTTGGGATTAAATGGATCGTTATTATAAAACATGGGTCAAATTTTCGCTTTTTACATAAAAACACATGTAACTAAACAAACATAAGTTCTTACTTTAATTTACAATATAAAACATAAAGTACATGTCTTGATCCATAAACAACTAGTGTTCACTATCATCTAAACTCAAATGATAGTACAAGCCTAACAAAAGAACCACTAGTCCTCTGCTGCGCCCGAGATCACCACGCTATCACGATCATCGCTGTCTCGACCCAGATCATGCCCCATCTGTTGTTATGCACACATACAGACATAACAACAGCCGGAAAACCGGTGAGAACAAATCCCAGTATAAACATGTATACATGCATTAAAACAATCTAAAACATGAAACATGCTAATATGAATATCATTCATAAATAATCATGCAATGCGAATCTAATCATGTCTAGACTCGACTCGACTAGAACTCTAGGGATCCCATTGTGAATAAGACGACACTGTCTGTCACCTACCCTCCCAATCGAGGTGTTGTCCGTCTTATTCCTAGATTTCGGCCTGATCTGTATCCGCGTCTACAATAGGGGCGGTGATCTTCCCCTAAGCTGTGATATCGCCGAACGTCTAGTAGTCTGCCTGATCTCCAGACTGTCCTATCTTAATGCATGAATACACAATCTGTAAACAAGCATAATCATTCTAATGCAATGCCACATAATCTGTAAACAAAGCATAGCAAGATTTGTATACAAGTTCTATAAAAAAATCTATAAACAATCATAATCATATCTAGATATAAACAATAAAACAAGTATGTGATTTTGGTTGGGAAACTCAAATGTGATCTCATTTGAGTCGTGATTCCCCAAACAAAACATGTACTATACCTTTCTTGTCGTAGTCTCGAAGTTGGTATCAATTCGGTCAATCAAATCTGAAACGGCAATGTATAATAAATACACAATTAATTACTAATTCTAGTCAATACCTACACTATCAATAATCAATCTCGGTATAGACTTTGACGGTATAACGACATATATTCTTAATACCGGTCAATCCAAATCTTAATAGATATCAACACTATATCATCCTCAACTCATAATCCAATCATATTCACAAAACTATACTCAAAATTGGTACAGTTTACGTCTAAACATGCTGAAATTCATAGAACTTGTATATGATATCAGTTCTTCGATCCATTTACCAATATATCATGCTCAATACGTCAAGAACACCATATAACTATTATATTCCAATTTCCAAAACATCTGAATTTCGAAACATGCTGGAATTGAATGAAACTTACACCACTTTGTAGCTAATAACGAGAGGAGCTCAAAACCGAAGTCGAATTTAACTTTGGATGAGTAAATCCTACAAAATCAAATGATGAAAGTGGAAGGAACCCTTGCTCTCTCGGTTCTTCAGCTGTCCAGAATGAGAAGAATGACTCATCTTCGAGTTATATATATACTTCATGCCATGTGTCAAGCTGAGAACAAAGGTGGATTTCTCGGAAGTATCACCGCGGGTGCGGTAACGCTAGGAGCGCAGGTGCGCTATGCCCTCGGCAGAAGCATAATTTTTCCAAAACAGTCGACCGCGGGTGCAGTCTTTACAACACCGCGGGTGCGGTCTTGCAAACTCAAATTTGGGCACCCTACTGTCCATGCACCGCGGGTGCGGTCTAATTCTACCGCGGGTGCGGTGTTGCACATTCTAAATTTCATATTTTATCACATCGTTTCGCCCCGTCTGTTCTTATGATTATCTACAAGAATCTCGGGCATTACACTGATCGAACCCATCATGGCCCTCCCTAGGACTCTAAAGCTTTTCTCAAGACCATGGATTAGACCCCATGCAGCGCCCATGACCGGTGGAGCCACAAACCACACGATTTCTCCCTCTCGGCCTCATGCGATTGAATGCAGGGACAATAGCCCAATGCGGCTCCCTATATGACTATTGTCCCTTCCATAACATACCCTTAACGACTAGATCATCACTTGAATCTAAAGGTTTGCATCCTTCCATAAACAATTCCTCAAAACATTAAGAATCCTTGTAAAAAGTGAGATGATGCAATAAACTTTGAAACCAACATCCACATAAACGTTTCTCACAAAATCAGCATTCATGCAATAATATGGATTGATTGGTGCTTGAAAAAGGGTTTGAAAACACGCCTTGTTCTGTTATTCTTTCGATATACAAGAGACGGCGTGACGCAAAGCTTTCTCCCTTCCCCTTTTTTCTCTAGTGTTCGGCTCTTCCTAGGACTCTAGTGTGTGTGAGTTGTGTCTGCTGAAGGTGAAACAGACGTGAATGAGGGTGTAGGGTGGGTAGTTTTATTTAAATAAGTCTTAAGTCATCAAGTGGATTTAAGTTTACATAATAGGCTCTATAATTAATTAATTAAATCTTTTCTAATCTTGGCCCAATAAAGAATTAATTAAATACTTAATTTGCCCACTAAAAGTCTCAACAATATTAAGAAAATATTTGGTTCCACTCGTTTCTAGTATCGCACACTCGAAACTACTCATTTTCTAGCAAAGTTCGTTACTGATTAAATTGATCCTTTACTATAAATAGATTGTCGCTTTCCTAATTTTGACTTACTAAATATAGAGTTTCTATTTATAACTTTTAGAAGTAGAAACTTTACCAAAATCATCTCCGGTTCTCTCGCCTTTTCTGTACACCGCATATTCGACTGCAGAAAGTTCATGTTCATAACATTCGATTAAATAATCATTAAAACATGCAAATACTTAAACATGCTTCTAGACCACTCATTTGAATAAACTTCAATTAATTTTCAAGCATGCATGTGGTTAGTGTGTTCGGATGACGGGCGTTACATTAATATTATCAAAATTTATTGTTGCAAATTTTTATATTTAAAATAATTTAAATTATTTTAATTAAGTATAGAAAATTTATAAGGAAACATCTCCAAAAATTTTAATTTTAATATAAATCTTCCAAAACCAAGATTTTATACACAATACTAATTAATACACAAACAATACATACAGACTATCATTAATATCCATAATCCATTTGAAAGTATTTAAAAGAATAATGAAAAATTGAAAGGCTAGAGAACACCACCATAATATGGTTGCCATATTATCCCTCCTTGAGTTATTAAAGACCATTCGGTTGTTTTGTCTTTAATGAAAGAATATAAAAGAGTTCAAAATTAAAAGTATAAATGAATTGAGTTGATTGATTCCTATTTGAATTTGATTCCTATTTGAATTATCAAATTTAAGCTAAGTATATGATTTTTTCCAAAGAGAATTGAGTAGAAATTATTTTCGTCTAATATCGTTCGTGAACAAATAATTATATATTAAATAAATATATTTTGAGTTATTATAGTCTAGTTTTAGAGTAGGTATCCTGTAAGCCAACTTGTGGCTCATGTTTTATTGGCTCTAATGTAAAACAATATTTATTTTAATAATATTTTACGATTTTATTCGATTATGACATCATACTTTATCTGTATACCAATGGAAGCTGCATAGATAAAGTTCTTGAATGTATAAAAGGTACCACGAGGTTTGCGTCGCAAAGTAAGATCCTGGAACTCATTAGGAAGTGTATCGTATATTCTACACAGTTTCCTAGCCAAATCACCTGCCTAAAACAAGGATAAAGGTAGCTCGAGTTTGAGACTAGCATCTGTGATGTAAACGCCATGTTTCATTGGCAATGACATGGAGATGTCCATTCACACAAATGGTTGATCATATGATGATACACTGAACAACACTCGAACTATCCAAGTGGTTCACACTTATTGTAATGCCCAAGATAGTAGGTTGATCAAATGAAATTATGAAGTGTTGCATGAGGTATAGACCGCACCTGCCCAGCAAAACATACCGCACCCGCGGTGCAAGTTCAGAAAGTTGGAGTTTAGAAATAAAAGGGGACCGCACTCGCGCTTCGGTTTCTACCGCACCTGCGGTTGGGAGGCAGTAGGGTATGATATATTTACAGTAAGGTCACCTCACCCGCGGTCCGTGAAGTAGTGCACCCGCGATCATTTACCCTGAATTTTTGGAATGTGTGGCCGAAGAGACACCGCATCCGTGGTGTAAACAAGAGCGCACCCGCGGTCGCTGTTTCTAAATTTTAGATGGGATGCCGTGAGCTTAGCGCACCCGCGGTCTGAAGATGAGTGCACCCGCGGTGCGACGTGTTGGAAGAAAAATAAGACACTTGCCCTTGCCATGAATATATGATGTGTTGTCTCCTTCATTTCCCTCACCAACTTAGAAGCAAGGAACGAGAGCATTTCAGGAAAGGTGCAAAGTTCTTTCATCTTAGAAGCTAACTTGTGCAAGATCTATTCATCCGATTTTCAATCCGAGTTAAGATTTCTGCTCCTCTCATCAAAGGCTATCTAAGGATGCAAGTATTATTAAGTTTCAGCATGTTTGGAAGTTTACATGTTGGGTAAATTCTGATATTCTTGTAATTATGTGTTCTTGAGATCATAGACATCGTAGAAACGTAAACTTATCGAGAAAATGATAGCATATGACATTGTTATGATTTCCAGCATATAAGTGATTGAGTATAAGAATATTTTCAGAGGTTGAGGATTATGTTGATTGTTATTGAGTTATCGACATATCGAGAATCCGCCGTTATGCCGTTGAAATGACTTGAAATGAAATATTGATCCGTATTAGTATAAGTTTGAGTTGTGGATTGATATTGTGATATGTGACATTGTCATTTCAGATTTCTAGTGACAATAATCGACTTCAAGACTTCGATCTCAATAAAGACTGTACGACGATAAGGTATAATTCATGTGAATTCGAGAAGATACAACTCAAATTAGATTTGATTTGAGTTTCCCAAAATCACATACTAGATTGTTGTTTATATTTTGTCATGCTTATGCTTTGTTTATAGGTTTATATTCAAGCATTAAGATAGGAGAGTCATTGACAGATTTGCCAAATTTCTAGATGTTCGGTGATATCGACGCATAGGAGCAATTGACTCCGATTGTAGATATTCGATACAGACATGACCGAAGTCTAGGAATAAGACGTACCATCACCCCGATTGGGAGGGTAGATGGCAGACTGTGACGTCTTATTCACACCGGGATCCCTAGATTAGATACAAGTCGAGTTAAAAAGTAAGAGTCGAATTGTTTTATCTGTATTTACTAATATGTCATAATTACCGAAACATGAGTTATGATTTATTATGAAATTGCATGACATGCATGCATACATGTTTTATACCGGGATTTTTTCTCACCGGATTTTCCGGCTGTTGTTGTGTCTGTATGTGTGCATAACAACAGGGGGGACAGGATCTGGGTCCAGAAGAACTTGACAGAGATGAGAGATCAAAATAGCGTGGTGACTTCGGGCATAGAAGATTACTAGTGGTTTTACATGTTATCATAGTTGTATTAAACACTAGTTGGTATGATTGTATGAGAACAAACATGTACTTATATTTGTTGAAATAAAATGTATGGATGTATTGTGTATGATTTGTATACATTAGTTTATAATGATATTGTTAAAAGAAAATTTTTTTATGACCCACATTTTCAAGGAAAGATCCAATTAATCCCAAAATGAATTGAGTTAGAGCCCGGGTCCCCACAACAGGTGGTATCAGAGCGATAGATCCTTTAGACTGAGATAGAATAGAATGAGCGGGGTAGAGCCAGTTGTCTTCCTTGCTTTTGTGTGCTAGCATGATTTATTGCTTTCCCTATTACATGTTATTTGGTATCTTAGTTGATTTCAGCATGTATTTGAAAAGACTGAATCAGAACCGATTCTAGATCAGAGGTATATGATCAGAGGAGTACTGAGACAGATTGTATAGATTGTGTACTAATCCGTTTGATAATCATATATGCCTCCTCGACGAGTACCGCAACCAGCAGCAGGTCGAGCACCAGAACAAGGCAGTACATCCAATGATCCGATGGATGTGACCGCTACTCCGATGGAGACTTTATTGAAAAGATTTCAGTCGTTTCGACCACCGACACTGTGGGGCCCTTAGCTCCTAAACGTTATTACAACACAATTTGATTAGGGTTTAATTAATCACAGCAGGAAAACGGGTTTAAAATTTCTTTACGACGAGCCCAAAATATCTCTTCTATAATTTAAATACTAAAAATAATATCTAAATTCAAATCATAAAACACGCCCACACGAAATGAAAACCAATCACATACAAACATCTCATATCCTCGGGACATGCCCCGGTATATAGATACATATACATATATACTGGGAACAAGACATAAATATAAACTTCAGCCCAAGCTGTGGCTCCCTCCAGAAGTACCCTCTCTGGTCTCCTGATATCCTGGAGTACCTGCCATTGTCCACACACAAAGACAACAACAGCCCCCCTTGGGGGTGAGCAAAGCTCCGTATGGAACAACCAATCATATATACCACAGATATCTAAATAATGATATATGGTATGCAATGCATGTATGTCGTGGAGGTATCAGGTCAAATGCCCATCCACTGAGCACATGTCAGAATCAATCGAATCGCTATCAAATCAAATCAATGCTCGAGCTAGGCACACCGGCCGATATGGGAATACACATATGACAACGTCGACGAAGCGTCGTCAATCCCACATCTCATATCCAATCATATGGGGCCACAATTGTCTATGCTTTACGGGTCATATAATACCGGCATAGCGATTGTGTTCACAAACCCCGGAATCCAATCAAATCATATCAGGGTATCCAAGGATCATAGCTCAACGTGATGTCATGTATCGGTGTATGCATAAAATGATGTGTGTTAACAAAAAATTTATTTTATACATCGATACTCCAATCTCAATGTCAGGTATGCCACATCAAATCATCAAATAGGCAGATCGACACGTATTCCAATCCAATCCAATCAAATCAATCTAATCATATATCATATAATACAGATACCTGTCGTATGTTACCCGGTCGCAACATACCTCAATTCTTCGTTCCAGTCGATGTAGCTTGAAGATACTGATATAACGCTTTATCTACATCAATTACATACTCATTTCAATCAATAACATACTCCAAAATCAGTAATATGAGTTTCAAATATCATTTGAAACTTCAAAAATTCATATCAAATCAAAATCATATCATAATTCAATACCGACTTCGAATACGAGTTTATTGTCGGTTATTCTACTACATATCAGAAATTCAAATTCAAATACATGCTATTCCAGCACTTTGATATTTCAAGCAGCTGGAACTAGAAGAAAATTACCTCAGTCAAAAGCCCTCGACGCGAAGATCACAAATATATAATTTGTTTCGCGTTTAGACAGCGTTTCGAAGTCGATTCGGACGAAAGAAATTGAAATTCTCTCAACTTTCTCGAAGTTACTATCGGTGAAATGAAATGAGAAAGAACAAATTTTTGATTCTTATCCTTACCGCCATCGCGCTCGGGCGGTAGAATTCTCGCGCCCGAGCGCGAGACACTCTGCCCCTGAACTTCATTTGTACCGCGCTCGGGCGGTCAAAAGTTACCGCTCGGGCGCGGCATGTTCTGCCCGAACATAAATGTCACTTACCCTGGCGCTCGGGCGGTAATTTTCTACCGCTCGGGCGCCACATGTTCTGTACAATACATTAGTTTTTGTACTATATTGGCGTCCGGCCTCTCAAATCAAATTCGTACAACATCAATTCATATACAATATTCATTTCTCAATTCCATTGTCATAATATACATCAAATACATAATCATATGACAATTTCATAAATTATCGATAATCACGTAAGATTTACGATAATACGATACACGGTCCTTACAGACACTGAAGGGCACCGAAAGTGCAGTTGATTGCGAAAGCTGGCTTGATGATATTGAAATGCTATTTGATTCCCTGGAATACACTGATGAACGGCTTGTGAAATTGGTTGGACATCAATTGCAAGAAGTGGCAAAGAACTGGTGGCTGACCACGAAGCGAGCATTGGAGCATCGTGGCACGGAGATTAAATGGAAAGTCTTCAAAGCCGAGTTCTATCAGCGATTCATTCATGTGTCCTACCGAAAAGACAAAGGTGCTGAATTTGCTAATTTGAGACAGTGACAATTGAATATCAAAGAATATGTTGCTAAGTTCTCGACATTGCTCCGATTTGCTCCTCATGTTGCCGAGAGTGATGAGGCCGTGGCAGATCAGTTCATCAATGGCCTAAATCCGGAAATCTTTACCTTGGTGAATACCGGTCGATCGAATAGCTTTTCAGAGGCCTTGAACCGTGCCAAGGGGGCAGAAGCTGGGTTGCTTAGGCAACGAAGTGCTTCTTATGTTGCTCTGACTCCGAGGCCGCTACAACCCTCTTTTCAACCCCCTTCCAGATTTGAAGGTGGTGGTAGTAGTAGTGGAAGAAAAGACCAGTTGGAAGCGAAGAGGTAAACAGTTCAAGAGATCAGGGAGCAGTTCGTCGAGCTCCAGTAGGTCACGACAGAGAGGTCCTGGCCAGAGTACAGAGTATACAGATGTTTATTGCAGTTCTTGTGGAGGCCGACATGCCACCGAACAGTGTCAGGGTGTGATGGGTCGCTGCAAAATCTGCAGACAGCAGGGATACTTCGCCAGGGTTTGTCCCCAGAAAGGTTTACAGCAGACTCAGAGTATAGGAGCATCTAGTTCAGTAGCTCAGCCTGAGAGGCAAGCTTGATCTGTTCATTCCTTTCAGCCCACACCTACACAGACCCAGTCCCGAGCCAGAGGTAGCCAGACTGTGAGCCAACCTCCCAAACAGCAGGCTCGAATATTTGCACTGACCGAAGAGCAGGCCCAAGATGCACCAGACGATATGATTGCAGGTAACAGTTTTCTTTGTGGTTATCCTGCCTATGTACTGATTGATACAGGTGCATCTCATACCTTCATATCTGAGCGTTTTGCATTATTGCATTCATTGCCTGACGAGTCGTTATCTGCTGTAGTGTCTATTTCTTCTCCGTTGGGAAGTGGTCTTATATCTGTGATTTCAGTTAGACATTGTATACTACAGTTTGAGGGTCATGAAATTGACTTAGATTGCATCGTTCTTGATTTAGCTGATTTTGACTGTATTGTTGGGATTGATATGTTAACCAAGTACAAAGCTACTGTAGATTTTTTCCAGAAAATTGTCAGGTTAAGACCAGAGATGGTTGACGAGTGGAAATTCTACGGTAAGATTTCCAGGTCTCGGATTCCCTTAGTATCTATTATGACAATGACCAGATTGTTGTAGAAAGGAGCAGAGGGGTTCCTTATATATTAAGTAGATCTACTGAAATCAAGCCTAGCATTGGCAGATCTGCCAGTGGTACGTGAGTTTGTCGATGTATTCCCAGACGAGATTCCAGGGTTACCTCCAGCCCGAGAGGTTGATTTCAGTATTGATCTTATACCAGGTACAGTCCCTATATCCCGAGCTCCGTACAGATTGGCACCAATTGAACTGAAAGAACTGAAAACACAACTAGAAGATCTTCTAGCCAAGGGATATATCAGACCGAGTGTATCCCCTTGGGGCGCTCCAGTGCTATTTGTACGAAAGAAAGACGGTCCGATGCGATTGTGTATTGACTACCGGCAACTGAACAAGGCAACAGTAAAGAACAAATATCCATTGCCTCGCATCGACGATTTATTTGATCAGTTGCAGGGATCCTCCGTCTATTCCAAGATTGATTTGAGGTCCGGATATCACCAGCTGAGAGTCCGAGATGTTGATATACCGAAGACAGCATCCCGAACCAGGTATGGACATTATGAATTTATTGTCATGCCTTTTGGTTTAACGAATGCGCCAGTGGTGTTTATGGGATTGATGAATCGTGTTTTTCAGAGATATTTGGATGAGTTTGTTTTTGTTTTTATTGATGATATTTTGGTGTACTCGAGAAATGAGACTGATCATGCCGAGCATTTAAGAATTGTATTGCAGACGCTGAGAAATGAGAGATTGTATGCTAAACTGTAAAAGTGTGAGTTCTGGCTGAGACATGTTGTCTTCTTGGGTCATATTATATCTAGAGACGGTATCTTTGTTTATCCGAGTAAAGTGGAAGCTGTGATCAGTTGGCCTAGACCGACTTCTGTGCCAGAGATATGCAGTTTCATGGGTCTAGCAGGCTACTATCGACGATTCATTAAAGATTTCTCCAGTATTGCGAAGCCAATTACCCAATTGACACAGAAGAATGCGCCATTTGTGTGGTCTGAAGCCTGTGAGTCTAGCTTCTTGGAGTTGAAGAGACGACTGACCAGTGCTCCAGTATTGACGATACCTTTAGCTACCGGAGATTTTGTTGTATATTGTGATGCATCTCACAGAGGGTTAGGATGTGTTCTTATGCAGCGAGGGCATGTGATTGCGTATGCCTCGAGACAGTTGAAGCCACACGAGATTCGATAACCAATTCATTATCTTGAATTGGCGGCTATCGTATTTGCACTAAAGATCTGGCGGCACTATCTCTATGGCGAGAAATTTGAGATCTACTCTGATCACAAAAGCCTGAAGTATTTATTTTCTCAATCAGAGTTGAACATGAGACATCGTAGATGGCTTGACTTATTGAAGGATTTCGATTGCGAAATCAAGTACTATCCAAGGAAGTCAAATGCAGCAGCGAATGCCTTGAGTCGTAAGGTATGTTCCCTATCCTTATCGACGATAGGTGTTTCGAATTTAGTTGAGGATTGTTGTTTGTCTGGTTTAGCATTTGACACAGATAGTAGACCATTGAGACTTGCTACGATTCAAGTTGAGCCAGATTTGATTATGAGAATTAAAAAAGCACAAAGAACATATCAGAATGTTCAGGGGTCGATTGAGATGGTCAAATCAGGACATCATTCAGAGTATCAGGTACATGATCATGTTTTGTATGTGAATAACCGTATTGTAGTGCCAGATGTTTCAGATTTGAAACAACAGATATTGTCAGAAGCGCACTGTAGTCGGTTCTGTATTCATCTTGGTGGCAGGAAAATGTATAACGATCTGAAGATACAATTCTGGTGGAAACAGATGAAATCAGATGTTGCAGAGTTCGTGTCTAAATGTTTGAATTGCCAACAGGTGAAGCAGAGAGAAAGAAGCCCGGAGGTTTACTTCAGAGTCTATTTATTCCTGAATGGAAATGGGACCACATTTCCATGGATTTCGTTACGAAGTTACCACGATCATCCCGGGGCTATGATGCGATTTGGGTCATTATTGACAGATTGACCAAATCAGCTTGTTTTATTCCGTACAGAATGACGTACCGACATGATCAGATGGCCGAGATATATATCAGAGAGGTAGTCACATTGCATGGTGTGTCGAAGGCGATCGTATCAGATCGTGATCCCCGATTCACTTCATATTTCTGGCACAGACTGCAGCAGGCTCTAGGTACGACATTACACCTGAGTACTGCTTATCATCCCCAGACAGACGAAAAGTCAGAGCGGACTATCCAGACCTTAGAGGATATGCTGAGAGCTGTAGTGCTAGATTTTGGTACTAGTTGGCAAGATTCACTACCACTTTGTGAATTCTCTGAAAGGGGATCGGTTACGGTGACCGGAAGCGCAACGGAAGTTTAAAAATCGAATTTTTGCATGTAATTTTCGGCCACCTCATTATTTTGTGTAGCAAATACAATAAAACACAAAAATGACATTCATAGAGTGTTTGAGAGATATACCTATCAATCTTTAAAAGATTGATTGTGGCTCCAACTTTGTTTTTAAACAACAAAGCTCTTGAATGGCAAGAAGATCTACAAGCTTCCTCCTTCCTTCAAAATTAGGCCCACCACTTGCTTTGTAAATCCCCTCTTAATTTGCACTAGAAAATCAAGAGGATTTTTCAAGGAGAAGAATATTTCTTCCTCAACACTTGAAGAAGAAAGGAAGAGAAAAACTTGGAGAGAATGGCACCAAGAATTTCGGCCAAGGGGTTGTCAAGGGGAGAGGGATGATAAGTCTTGGTAGTATAAAAAGCTAAAACTACTTTTAGCATGCCAAGCCTTGGAGACACAAAAAGTTGTCTCCAACCCTTCCCCTCCCATGCATGCATATATTATATGGTTTTTAACAAATTAAAAACCATGAACTAAATTTAATTATCTCAAACATATTTGAGACTAATTAAACATTACTTGAATTTACTCAAGTCCACCAGTTAAATAATTTATTTAAATTGAGCTCTACAAGACTCAATATAATTTAATTAATTCAACACTTGAATTAATTTAATTATTTGGACTCTACTAGGTCCACTAGTGTTTAATTAATTCAACACTTGAATTAATTTAATTTAGTCCATAATAATATTTATGAAAATCACAATTTTCAAATACATTATTCACTTGGCCAACTTTTAATTTAGGAACACATTCATAAATTAAAATTTACATTTCTCTCATAGAAGTCATACTTCTATTTTTCCTTACACTTATAAACTCATTTATAAGTCGTTCAACACATTGAACTATTTTACTTCTCAACGGGATCTAGAAAGCAAGTACTTGTACGGCCCTCAATGGTTCACTGATACAACTAGCCGTGGGTTCACATCTCCATGTGATTCGGACTAAACATGTTCTTATATGAGCATACCCCAATTGCTCCATTCTTATTTATCAACTCCTTGACAATAAGAACGTCAGAACTCAAGTCTGATAGTACCCAACCAATCATGTTAAACGCCTAGCAGCATCGCTTACATGATTCCCTAGGTATCAAATGATAGTGCCTGCAAGAACCATTCAATTATGGTTAGCGTACAGTACGGTCCCTTCAACTCATATATCCCGATCGATTCGACAACCATTGGTTTATCGAGAGTTGTCAATGAATCGATACTATGTGTCATGTTGTAGTTGAATCGATGGTGTAATCTATGAAACCCCTTTCATAATTACCACCATACTCTGATCAGAGATTTCAAACTACACATACATGAAAACACATAGGATATCCATACCCGTAGGTAAGCGGTGAATCCCCGACTACAATGCATCGACTCCTATATGTTTCGACATAACACCCAACCTTGCCACCTGATGACCCCATGAGAGTCGGTAAACAAGTCCAAGTGAAACGCTAGCATATAGAGTCTCAATGTTGTCTCGGGTCATAAGGACTAATGGTGTTCAACCATAAACTAGGACGTTTCCACTCGATAAATGAGAACCACTTGGAAAGTCCTTTATGGAGGGTTGTTCAGTGCACTCTACCAGGAGCACCTATCTGCATGCTCGGACATCACAATGTCCCCTACCAATGAAACATGGTACTCACATCGCAGATACTAGTCTCGAGCTCTAGCGGCCCATATCCTTCTTAGTGGCGGCTGAATCGACTAGGAACCTTTTAGAATATACAGTATTACAAATATGAGTTTCATGATACTCATCATATGAGCATCTCATATTCTTTCTACTATTTGTATATTCAAGTGCTTTATCTATGCAACTAGCATGGGTATACAGATAAAGAAGTGCCAAAACAATAAATTCAAATATTATTAAAATAAAGATCGTTTATACATAGAGTTTCATTGTGGACACTCGGCCAACACTTGGCTCGACGTGCACCTACTCTAACAATCTCCCACTTGCACTAGAGCCAACTACCCATATGCTTTAAACCCATCGATTCGCGATGCTTCTCGAATAATGGTCCAAGTAAAGGCTTAGTTAGCGGATCAGCAACATTATCTGCGGAGCCGACTTTGTCAATCGTGACATCTCCTCTTTCCACGATCTCTCGGAGGATGTGGTACTTTCTCAGTATATGTTTGGACTTCTGATTAGACCTTGGCTCCTTCGCCTGAGCTATGGCTCCCGTGTTGTCACACATCACCGAGATACGAGCAACTCCATTAGGAATGACGCCCAACTCTTGGACAAAATTCCTTATCCAAACAACCTCCTTTGATACGAATCCAGAGGTTGACTTCGAGTCATCGATATCGCTTTGCAAGCTAGAGTCGGTATTGCCTTCCAATTTCAGTTCTCCACCCCCATAGACCAAGAACAACTTATTGGTCCTTCTCCAATACTTGAGGATGTCTTTCACAGCTTTCCAGTGTGGAAGACGAGGGTTAGATTGATATCTACTCACTACAATTAGTGCAAATGCCACGTCAGGACGTGTAGATATCATCCCATACATGATACTACCAATTTCCGAAGCATACGGAATGTGTCTCATCGCCACTAACTCTGCATCAGTCTTGGGAGACATCGACTTGGATAGGGACACGCCATGACACATTGGTAGATGTCCTCTCTTGGACTCATCCATCGAGAACCGCTTCACGATGGTATCAATGTATGTAGACTGGGTGAGACCAAGAAATTTTTTTTGATCTATCTCTATAGATCTGTATTCCCAATACAAAAGATGCTTCACCTAAGTCCTGCATCGAGAACTTACTTGCTAACCATATCTTAGTTGATTGCACCATTCCTACATCATTCCCAATGAGTAGAATGTCATCAACATACAACACCAGGAAGGTCACAGCACTCCCACTGACCTTCTTATACACACAGGGTTCCTCAGGATTCTTAGCAAAACCAAACTCTTTGATTGTACTGTCGAATCTGAGATTCCAACTCCTAGATGCCTGCTTTAGACCATAAATAGATCTTTGAAGTTTGCATACAATATGCTCACTTCCGATAGATGTAAACCCTTTGGGTTGAGAAAGTTAAATTTCTTCCTTAATATCCCCATTAAGAAAGGCTGTCTTAACATCCATCAGCCATATCTCATAGTCATACCATGCAGCTATGGCTAGCAAAATCCTTATGGACTTGAACATTGCAACTGGAGAAAAGGTTTCCTCAAAGTCAATCCCTTGTCTTTGAGTATATCCTTTTGCCACCAATCGTGCCTTGAAAGTCTATACCTTCCCATCCGCCCCAAGTTTCCTCTTGTAAATCCATTTACACCCTATGGGAACAATTCCCTCAGGTGGATCCACGAGATTCCATACTTGGTTCGAATGCATGGAATTCATCTCAAATTCCATTTCTTCAAGCCACTTGGATGAATCGGCATCAGATAACGCTTCCTTGAAGGTCCTTGGATCACATCCAAGGTTAGGCTCATCATGGCCCTCTTCAAGAACCAGACCATACCTCATAGGTGGTCTCGAGACTCTCTCGGATCTTTCAGGAGCTTGTATCTCCTCACTTGGATCAATGGGTGTGGGTTCTACAACTGTGGGTGTCTCTCGAACCTCTTCGAGTTCTATCATCTCGCCTTTTCTATCCAATAGAAATTCCCTTTCCAAAAAGGTTGCATTCCTAGAAACAAACACCTTTGTTTCTTGGGGATGATAGAAATAATATCCAACGGAATTCCTTGGATATCCCACAAAGTAGCATAAAATGGATCACTATCCAATTTATCTCCCACTGCCTGCTTCACATAAGCAGGGCATCCCCATATTCTAAGATAAGAATACTTGGGAGGCTTACCCATCCATATCTCATATGGAGTTTTGTCAACTGCCTTTGAATGGACATTGTTCAACAACAGTGCCGCTGTCTCAAGCGCATATCCCCAAAAGGATGGCGGCAACTCCGTGAACCCCATCATAGACCGAACCATGTCCATCAAAGTCCGGTTACGATGCTCCAAAACACCATTTAATTGTGGTGTAGCGGGCGGAGTCCACTGTGAGAGAATCCCATTCTCTCTAAGATACTCTTGGAACTCGGCACTCAAATACTCACCACCTCGATCCGATCGAAGTGTCTTGATGCTTCGTCCCAATTGCTTCTCTACTTCACTTCTGAATTCTTTGAACCTTTCAAAGGCTTCAGACTTGTATTTCATCAAATACACATACCCATACCTCGAAAAGTCATCGGTAAAGGTGATGAAGTAGGCATGTCTGTAGTGACCCGTTCCAGAATCACCTACTAATCAGAACTTAAGCATGCAAAATTAACATTTAAAACCGAATCAGGTAAACAGCGGAAAAACAGTAATACAACCCAATCGAATCTGTAAGTACAAAATACTTAAACAACCAGATCGAACTAAATACCAAGAACAAATACCAACAACTACAGGTCAACCTCTGCCAGCTCCCTGTCCACTCCCTCCTGGACCGTCCAACCTGAGACCCTGCCCCATCGAATAGGGTGTCCAAAACAGAGATAAACCGAGGACGTGAGCATAAAACGCTCAGCACCGAAAGCATGAGTATACAAGACTATGACATGCATGTATGCAAAATGTACTGGATACCAGGATCTGGGTATATCGAAATACTGCTCAGGTAAATGACGTCAAGGTATGTAGCACTCTGCGCCGTCGCACCAGGAGGTGGCTCCCATACCAAAATAAACCTGTGGATATACCGGTGACCTGACCACCGTCGGCCAACGGGGTCCAACCATCCACAACAAACGAGGGCTGAGCACCCTCTCAACAGGCTATCTCAAAAATAGTCAGGCTCAACATGATTATGCAAATGCCGCATAATAAACCATGCATCATATGACAGATAATAATGCAACATATAAACATGCAACACATAGTAAAGCATACTCAATCCTGCTATCTTGGATAGTACTTTCGTACCTCAAACCAGTAGATCCTAGCAATCAGTCCTAGAATCAAGTCTGCGTCCGTAGTCAGCCCACTGATGCCGCTAGCTCCCAACTAGAGCACAGTTCCGCTACAAAACCAGTAGCTCCCCGCTAGTGCCTAAACCTCGGGAAAAGACTAGAAACCCATCAGAAACGACTAAAACGCTCTGGAACACTCGGAATTGGCGAGTAACAAATGAAGCCTCGCGCCTCTATTTATAGACAACGATCGGACGATCCGATCCACTTCGGACGATCCGATCCACTGTACACTTCGGACCTTCCGAACCCTTATCGGACGATCCGAACCCTGCATGTCTTCCACGTGTCCAGACACCTGTCTTCGGACGATCCGAACCCTGATCGGACGAGCCGAACTCTGCATGGCTTCCACGTGTCCAACCACCTGTCTTCGGACGATTCGAACCCTCTTCGGACGATCCGAACCCGCTTCGGACGATCCGAACTCTGTTCGGTCCTTCCGATCCCACCGAAATATAATTAATCCAATAATTAACTCAAATTAGGCATCGGGATACTACATTCTCCCCCCCTAAAAAGGATTTCGTCCGCGAAATCGAGTCTGAAGAATGACAATTCTGAACAACAATACATTCAACTTAAGAATGAATTACAACTGAAAGTACAACTGACATTACAATCATTACTGAAAATACTACAACTAGAACAACTCTGGATGTTCTGTCCGCATGCGACTCTCTAGTTCCCAAGTAGCTTCTTCAGTACCTCGGCGCTGCCACTGCACTAAGACAAGAGGAATAGTCTTATTCCGCAGTACCTTATCCTTCCGGTCTAAGATCGAAACCGGTCTTTCCACAAAAGACAAATCCGGATTCAGCTGAACTTCTGTCGGATGCAAAATATGAGACTCATCCGCTACGTATCGTCTCAACAAGGACACATGAAACACATTGTGAACACTAGACAGATACGGTGGCAAAGCTAATCTGTAGGCCAAATCTCCCACACATTCTAAGATCTCAAAAGGACCAATGAATCTCGGAGATAGCTTACCCTTGAGTCCAAATCTCAGAATCCTCCGAAAAGGTGATACCTTGAGAAACACTTTCTCGCCTGCATCAAAATGAAGAGGTCTGCGCTTGGAGTTCGCATAACTCGCTTGTCGATCCTGAGCAGTCTTAATCCGCTGTTTGATCACAAGAACTTTGTCCATGGCCTGCTGAATCAATTCTGGACCCTCGACCTGTCGTTCTCCGACTTCTTCCCAGAACAGAGGAGTACGACAACGTCGACCATACAATGCTTCAAACGGAGACATACCGATACTCCTATGAAAACTGTTGTTGTATGCAAACTCTATCAGCGGCAGATGATCCTGCCAAGCTGGCCCGAAATCCATCACACAAGATCTCAACATATCCTCAAGAGTACGAATAGTCCTCTCTGACTGACAGTCAGTCTCTGGGTGATATGCAGTACTCAAACTCAAGGTAGTGCCCAAAGCTTGCTGAAAGCTGCCCCAAAATCTAGATGTAAATCGAGGATCTCTGTCACTAACGATACTCACGGGCACACCATGAAACCGTACAATCTCCTGAATGTACAACCGTGCCATCCGATCGAAAGTGAAATCTCTGTTATACGGAAGAAAATGGGCAGACTTAGTAAGCCGATCCACTACCACCCAGATAGCATCTCTATTCCCCACAGACATAGGCAAGTGAGTCACGAAGTCCATCGTGATATGCTCCCACTTCCACTCCGGAATAGGAAGATTCTGCAACAAACCTCCAGGTCGTCGATACTCAGCCTTCACCTGCTGACAGACAAGGCACTTGGAGACATACTGATAAACATTACGTTTCATACCTTTCCACCAAAATCGAGTCCTCAAATCCTTATACATCTTGTTGCTCCCTGGATGAACACTCAACTTGCTACGATGAGCCTGGGACAAAATCTCTTCCCTCAAAGTGTCATCTTCCGGTACAACAACACGACCAGATAAGCACAAAAGACCCTCGGACTGATAGTGGAAACCAGAAGTATTATCTCCATCAGCCAACCGAGCTAATTTCTGAATCTTAGAATCAGACATCTGAGCATCTCTAATCCGAGAATACAAAACTGGCTCGGACAAAATAGTAGCTATACGGATACTCTCTGTTCCCTTCCGATGCTTACAATTGAATCCCATCGAACAGAAATCCTGAATAATCCCAGATACAGCACAAGTCTGAAGAGCAGATAACCTCACCTTGCGACTAAGAGCATCGGCCGTGAGATTCGCAGATCCTGGATGATACTTGATCTCACAATCGTAATCTTTGAGTAGATCCATCCAACGACGCTGACGCATGTTCAACTCAGCCTGAGTGAACAGATACTTCAAACTCTTATGATCGGTGAAAATCTCAAATCGCTCACCATACAGATAATGGCGCCAGATTTTCAAAGCAAAAACGATCGCTGCTAATTCCAGATCATGAACAGGATAGTTTTCCTCATGAGACTTTAACTGTCTCGACGCATAAGCAATCACATGCTCATTCTGCATCAGAACACACCCTAGTCCCTGTAAAGAGGCATCGGTGTAAACACTGAAACCACCAGATCCAGACGGTAAAGCCAAAACAGGCGCAGATGTCAAACGTCTGCGAAGTTCCAAGAAACTCTCTTCGCACTCTGATGTCCATTCAAATGAAACATCTTTCCGAGTGAGCTGAGTGAGTGGCTTAGCAATCTGAGAGAAGTTGACAATGAAACGGCGATAATACCCAGCCAATCCCAGAAAACTGCGGATCTCGGCTACTGTCGTCGGACGCGACAAGTTCAATACCGCTTCCACCTTACTTGGGTCAACTGAAACTCCCTTGCTAGAAATTACATGACCAAGGAAAACAACCCTGTCAATCCAAAACTCACATTTACTGAACTTCGCATAAAGCTGATTCTCGCGAAGTGTCTGTAAAATAATCCTTAAGTGTTGTGCGTGTTCTTGCTGATCATGCGAATAGATTAAGATATCATCTATAAACACCACAACAAACTTATCCAAGAATTCCCGAAAAACCCGATTCATCAGATCCATAAAAACTGCTGGTGCATTCGTCACCCCAAAAGGCATAACCAGAAACTCATAATGCCCATACCGGGTCCTGAATGCAGTCTTCGATATATCTCCCTGATGAACCCGAAGCTGATGATAACCAGACCTTAAATCAATCTTGGAATACACAGAGGTACCTTGCAGTTGATCAAATAAATCATCAATCCGTGGCAACGGATACTTATTCTTTATCGTCGCACGATTCAACTGCCGATAATCTATGCAGAGCCGCATAGAACCATCCTTCTTTTTGACAAAAAGAACTGGTGCTCCCCACGGGGACACACTGGGTCGAATATACCCCTTGTCAAGAAGATCCTGCAACTGCTGTTTCAATTCTTGCATCTCCGATGGAGCTAAACGATAAGGAGCTCTAGAGATTGGTGCCGTGCCTGGCACTAAATCAATGCCGAAATCCACATCCCGAACGGGAGGAAAACCAGGAATCTCCTCGGGAAAAACATCCGGAAAATCGCAAACCACTGGAATGTCACTGATACCGACACTATCTGCGGACGAATCAATAGCATAGATAAGGTAGCCTTCCCCGCCCGACTCTAAAGCACGACAGGCTTTCAGAGCAGAAACCACAGGCATCGGGGGTCGCGCTCCCTCTCCATAGAAAAACCAACTGTCGCCCTCAACTGGACGAAACTGCACAAACTTCTGATAACAGTCCACAGTAGCTCTAAACACAGTCAGCACATCTATTCCCAGAATGCAATCAAAATCCTCCATCACAAGAATCATCAAATTAGCAGTTAAAACATTACCCTCAAACTCTAGAGGACAACCCAAAACTAGACGTTTAGCTAGCACCGAATGACCCATCGGTGTGGAAACAGATACCACAACGTCCAAAGAAGTGAAAGGTAATGCATGACGTTTAGCAAATCTCGCAGATATGAATGAATGAGATGCACCAGTGTCAATGAGAACGTAAGCAGGTAATCCACATAATAGAAATAAACCTGCGATAACTCTCTCGTTCTCCTCAGCAGCCTGATCCTGGTTAAGAGCAAAGACCTGCCCTTGAGTACGCGGTCGGAGGTTAGAACCCTGAGTAGACTGTCCCTGCTGTGGCCTCTGATGAACTGAAGCCTGAGAACCAGATCCTGATCCTCCGCCCGTCTGTGGACAATCTCTCTTCATGTGGCCCATCTCACCGCACTTGTAACAAGCACCCGCAACCTTGCGACAACGCTCCGTCGGATGATCCTTCCCGCAGTGCTGACACGGGCCCCTCTTCTTCCCAAAATGGTGAACTCCTCCAGATCCAGAGGAAGAAGAAGTAGATCCAGCCTTCTTAAATGCTTGGGCGCGGGGACCCAAAGAACTAGTAGGACGAGCAGACTGCATGGCTCGACCTCTCAACAAACTGCCCTCAGCCTGGCGACAACGATTTACAAGGCCCTCATACGATGTCGGATCATCGCAGACAACAACCCGATCATAAATCTCCTGATTGAGGCCCTGAAGAAAATGGTTATACTTGGCCATAGCATTGTCACTGACATGCGGAACATATGGAAGCAACTCAAAGAACTTCTGCTGATACTCATCAACAGACAAACTTCCCTGCTTCAGATTGATCAACTCAATCGCCTTGGTCTGCAGAAGAGCTGGCGGAAAGTAAAGCAGCATGAAAGCGGTTCGGAAATCGGCCCAAAGAACTCGACCCTGTCGCTGAACTATCGGTGCAGAGGTAGACCTCCACCACTTGCGCGCACCACCCTCCAGCAAGAAATCAAGGGTATCAATCTGCTGCTCCGCCGAGCACTGAAAAGTCTTGAAGCAGCTCTCCATCCTCTCAAGCCAGTTCTCCGCAACATCCGGGGTCTCACCGCCTGAAAGAGGTTTCGGCCCCATCTGCAAGAACCGATGCATACTAAAACTCCGAGGCTCATCACGACGGTGTTGACGACGTTCTCGATGCTCTCGACGACGCTCCCGATCGTCGCGGTCTCCCCAGCGTCCAACGCTGCCATGACTACTAGCATCATCGTCAAAACCAGACATCTCTTAGCTACAAAAGTTACCAGAGATTAAACCCAAAAGAACAGTTCTAAATCCCAAAATCTTAATGCATGCTCTGATACCATAAATGTAGTGACCCGTTCCAGAATCACCTACTAATCAGAACTTAAGCATGCAAAATTAACATTTAAAACCGAATCAGGTAAACAGCGGAAAAACAGTAATACAACCCAATCGAATCTGTAAGTACAAAATACTTAAACAACCAGATCGAACTAAATACCAAGAACAAATACCAACAACTACAGGTCAACCTCTGCCAGCTCCCTGTCCACTCCTTCCTGGACCGTCCAACCTGAGACCTGCCCCATCGAATAGGGTGTCCAAAACAGAGATAAACCGAGGACGTGAGCATAAAACGCTCAGCACCGAAAGCATGAGTATACAAGACTATGACATGCATGTATGCAAAATGTACTGGATACCAGGATCTGGGTATATCGAAATACTGCTCAGGTAAATGACGTCAAGGTATGTAGCACTCTGCGCCGTCGCACCAGGAGGTGGCTCCCATACCAAAATAAACCTGTGGATATACCGGTGACCTGACCACCGTCGGCCAACGGAGTCCAACCATCCACAACAAACGAGGGCTGAGCACCCTCTCAACAGGCTATCTCAAAAATAGTCAGGCTCAACATGATTATGCAAATGCCGCATAATAAACCATGCATCATATGACAGATAATAATGCAACATATAAACATGCAACACATAGTAAAGCATACTCAATCCTGCTATCTCGGATAGTACTTTCGTACCTCAAACCAGTAGATCCTAGCAATCAGTCCTAGAATCAAGTCTGCGTCCGTAGTCAGCCCACTGATGCCGCTAGCTCCCAACTAGAGCACAGTTCCGCTACAAAACCAGTAGCTCCCCGCTAGTGCCTAAACCTCGGGAAAAGACTAGAAACCCATCAGAAACGACTAAAACGCTCTGGAACACTCGGAATTGGCGAGTAACAAATGAAGCCTCGCGCCTCTATTTATAGACAACGATCGGACGATCCGATCCACTTCGGACGATCCGATCCACTGTACACTTCGGACCTTCCGAACCCTTATCGGACGATCCGAACCCTGCATGTCTTCCACGTGTCCAGACACCTGTCTTCGGACGATCCGAACCCTGATCGGACGATCCGAACTCTGCATGGCTTCCACGTGTCCAACCACCTGTCTTCGGACGATTCGAACCCTCTTCGGACGATCCGAACCCGCTTCGGACGATCCGAACTCTGTTCGGTCCTTCCGATCCCACCGAAATATAATTAATCCAATAATTAACTCAAATTAGGCATCGGGATACTACATGTCCATGCTTAGTTGTGATGCTAAGAGGACCGCAAACATCGGTATGGATCAAATCCAATAACCCTTTGGCTCGCTCCACATGGCCCTTAAAGGGAATCTTGGTCATCTTTCCTTTTGGACAGGATTCACAAGTCGTGAGAGCATTAATATCAGACATATCAAACATGCCTGCACCCACTAACTTGTTCATCCTTCTTAGGGAAATATGTCCTAATCGAGCATGCCATAATTGTGCCGAATTTAGAGTATCTTGTTTTCGCTTTTTTGTTGTTGTTATTGCTTGGACATTGTTAAGTGGAATATCTTTCAATTTTAAGGTGTAGAGATCGTTTTCAAGTTCTCCAGTACGAATTAAACAATCATTCTTGTAAATATTGCAAACACCTTTGCTAAATAAACAAGAAAATCCATATTTTTCTAACATAGAAATGGAAATAATGTTTTTCACCAAATCTGGTACAAACAAAACATCTCTCAATAACAACTTAAAATCATTGTTCAAAAGTAAACAAACATCTCCTATGGCCTTGGCAGCAACCCTTGCTCCATTGCCCATCCTCAAGAAGGTCTCACCTTCCCTGAGCCTCCTACTTCTTCCCATCACCTGCAAATCATTACAGAGATGTGAGCCACAGCCGGTATCCAATACCCAAGAAGTAGAGTTAATCGAAATGTTTACTTCAATATAGAACATACCCTTTCCAGAACCCTTCTGGGCAAGATATTCCCTACAGTTACGCCTCCAATGTCCAGGTTTCTTGCAGTGGTGACAGATGTCAACAGTTTTGTCAGCCTTCACTGGTGTGGCTGCCACTACGGGACTCGGAGTCTGCCTCTTCGAGGGCACGCTCTTCTTGGGACGTTGGAAAGAACGCTTCTTTCCCTTCCCAGGTGGACCGGTCTTCGAGCCAGTTGAAGAGCCCACAAAAAGAACCGGCTTCTCTTTCTTGATGGTGAACTCAAAAGTCACAAGCATGTTAACCAACTCTTCAAGGCTCGCCTCAAGCTTGTTCATATTGAAGTTCACCACAAAAGGATCAAATGAGCTAGGCAACGACAACAGCAACACATCAGTGGTCAACTCCGAAGGAAACATCAAATCCATGCCAACGAGCTTGTCCACGAGCCCAATCAACTTTAGGCCATGCTCATGGACCGATGTCCCATCTCGCATGCGTAAAGTGATGAGCTCCTTGACTGTAGCATGCCTCAGAAGCCGAGTCTGCTCACCAAAGAGCTCCTTGAGATGCATATGAATGTCAGCAGCATTCTTTGCATCCTCAAAACGCCTCTGCAGCTCATCGTTCATAGAAGCCTGCATATAACACCTAGCCTTCAAGTCATGGTCACACCAATCCTTGTAGGTCTGCAATTCCTCAGGAGTGCAACTAGTCGGAGCCTCAGCAGGGGGCGACTCAGTCAGTGTAGATGCAATCCTTTCCGAGTTGAGGACGATTTTCAGATTTCTTAGCCAAGTGAGATAGTTAGGTCCGGTTAACACATGTTTTTCGAGTATGGCAGAAAGCGGGATGAGAATTGAAGACATTGTCAAATTTTGTACTGAAAAGTAAAACAGATAAATGTTAATGACTATTTTAAAATATTTACTAAGATATAAAGTATGGACTTTTACTTTATAAATTTTCGCTCCCACTGCTTTGACATTTTCACTACCCTCTAGTGAAAACGGGAAACTCCTTTCCTCAGTAGGTACGTAAGGTCCAATTAGCGAATTATGATCCCGAATAATATCAGCCAATCATAATTCCTAAAAGGTAGTTTCCAATTGCATCGCCATGCAACCCTATACGTAAACTTTTGTCTCACGTTTGATTAGGACCCAATAATATGACGTCATTCATCTTCACGTGTCAAGCCTTACCCATCGATGTTGAACCTTAATGGACGATCGCCATGAGTTCCCCTAATAATATGAGCCGAAATCATGGGAGTTCAACGTAGTTCACATCACCATGTCAATGGATGTCACAGCTTTCCGACACTCAAAGCTCCCCCAATAATATGAGCCGAGCCCCGAGTACGGGTAGCGTTCATCATGTACCCATTGTCGATGGAAGACATGGAAATTATAAACAAGTTTATAATTCCCCTTTTCGGGCTTGATATTAATTTTTGAATCTTATTCAAAATGAGGGTTTTTTTCAATTTTGAAAGGTCTCGTCATTAATTTTTTTTAAAAGCTCGCCATGTTTGATCGTATATTTGCCGGATTCATGCAACTTTGTTATTATCATAATAATAACGCACATACTCAATATTTATAACATATCATGCATATATTATAAACAATAAACAAACAAGGATGATCAATCGCCCCATTACTAATGGCCTGTGCGAGCTAAACACGGGCCTAGGTCCAAACCTATGGAAATGCAAGGGATGCAAATGCAACTATCACATTAGCTTCCAATATTTACATGTCTTCGATCTTCATAATCATCGTGGCCACCATCTTCCAATCTTGATCATCCACTATATGAATATTTACAAATAAATATCCATGGCAAATAGGGATACACATCAAGGGGGGTGGGAACGGGCCATAAACCAAGCCCACTTTATAAATTGATAATTATTACAATCATTCAACACAAAATATCCTAACATACACCTAGCAAATTGGGCTTGGGCTTTTGATCATCCTTCATGCATAATATCACATATCATACACCATTAATTAATTATCACAATAATTAATTGATCCAATATTATATATCTTGATCCAATCACTAACCGCCACGATTATAAACTAAATTAACAAAGTATACAAACACCTTTGTCTACTTTCAAATTAAATTATTTATAACTGAATTTCTTGTAAATCACCATTTACTATAAATATTTAAAGTCCAACTTAAAATATTTATTTCATGAGAAAATTTTTGCAACTTTTGTAATTTTAAACTTAAGGGCTCAAAAACTCATTTTTCACCAAAAAAATTTTGGCCCATTTAAAATTCACAAATATGTTAGCCATCCAATGGCCCAACAACTCAAGGCCCATGAAACTTTGATAATCCAAAACACTTTTGGAAACCCTAGTATTTGTGTGGCCCTCAATAGTTCATTGATACAACTAGCCGTGGGTTCAATCTCAATGTGATTCGGACTAAACATGTCCTTATATGAGCATACCCCAATTGCTCCATTCTTACTTATCAACTCCTTGATAACAAGAACGTCAGAACTCAAGTCTGATAGTACCCAACCAATCATGTTAAACGCCTAGCAGCATCGCTTACATGATTCCCTAGGTATCAAATGATAGTGCCTGCAAGAATCATTCAATTATGGTTAGCGTACAGTACGGTCCCTTCAACTCATATATCCCGATCGATTCGACAACGATTGGTTTATCGAGAGTTGTCAATGAATCGATACTATGTGTCATGTTGTAGTTGAATCGATGGTGTAATCTATGAAACCCCTTTCATAATTACCACTATACTCTGATCAGAGATTTCAAACTACACATACATGAAAACACATAGGATATCCATACCCATAGGTAAGCGGTGAATCCCCGACTACAATGCATTGACTCCTATATGTTTCGACATAACACCCAACCTTGCCACCTGATGACCCCATGAGAGTCGGTAAACAAGTCAAAGTGAAACGCTAGCATATAGAGTCTCAATGTTGTCTTGGGTCATAAGGACTAATGGTTTACAACCATAAACTAGGAGCACCTATCTGCATGCTCGGACATCACAATGTCCCCTACCAATGAAACATGGTACTCACATCGCAGATACTAGTCTCGAGCTCTAGCGGCCCATATCCTTCTCGGATTATTGGTGATTAAGAAGGTTTAATGTGTAATTTTGACCGAGTCATGATCGGACGGACCGAAGATGGTTCGGAAGCACCGAAGAGTTCGTAAGGTCCGAAGTGAGTTCGGTGGATCCGATCATTAGGTGTCAAGAGTTGATCGACACGTGGGAGTTCGGAAGGTCCGAAGTGAGTTCGGTGGATCCGATCATGAGGTGTCAAGAGCAGCTGGACACGTGCAAGTTCGGACGGTCCGAAGTGTATGATCGGAGGATCCGATCATGAGCTGTCAAGAGCCAATGGACACGTAGCGTTCGGACGTTCCGAAGTGGTGTTCGGAGGATCCGAACATGGCCTATAAATAGTGGTCGGATTTCCTCATTTTGACTCGCCAATTCAGAGAATTCCATAGCATTTCAGTCGTTTCTGACAGGTTCTAGTCTTGTTCCGAGATTTGGGCACTAGCGGGGAGCTGCTGGTCTTGTAGCAGAGCTGTGCTCTAGTTGGGAGCTAGCGGCATCAGCGGGCTAGCGACGGACGAAGGTTTGGAATTTTATCAGTATTTATCTCAGGATTATCTAGTTAAGTCTGGTAGATAAGTTTAGTGATGGTTTTCACTTGATGAATAGGCTTGGATTAGACCTGTTGTCTGGTGGTTCCAGTGGATTAGGATTGCTGTGATAGAGGTACGAAAGTACTATCCGAGATATCCTGGTTGAGTATACATTCTTATATGTGTTGCATGATTATGTGGTGCATTGATATATGTCATATGATGCATGCTATTATGTCACGTTTATTACTGCACGTTGCATTTCATGTTGAGCCGTATTCTCCTTTGAGATAGCCTTTACTGTTGAGCTGTATCTCTTTCGAGATAAGCTATATCTTGGGGCCGCTCAGCCCTGTCTTGTGGACGCATGGACACCGAGAGTACACAGTGGCCGACGGGTCGGGAGGGCTTCGGTGGTCCGGGACATTTTAGGTCCACGTCTGTCTTGTAGTGGATGCAGTGACCCAGAGGTGTACCGCGCGGCACTATCCACTTGGCGCCTCTAGACTGAGCATTGTTGAGATCCATTTTGTGACTCCTGTTTCTTGACTACCCCGGTATCATGATCATAGCATGTGCATTTCATATAGGTCTGTATACTCATACTTTTGTACTGGGCGTTCTTATCGCTCACGTCCTCGGTTTTGTTTATTCTTGGACACCCCATTCCCACGGGGCAGGCCTCAGGTTGGACAGCTCAGGAGGAGCAGGAGGAGGACGTTGAGTAGCTGGTTGGTTTAGTTTATCGGTATTGTTTTGATTCGATATGGTTGTATTGGATATTTCATTTTGAGTTAGTCTAGACTTCGATTGGGTTGTATAACCATTATTGTTGTTGACTTTTTCCGCTGTTATCTCTGATTATTGTTAAATAGGTTGATTGCATGCTTAGTTCTTGACTAGTAGGTGATTCTGGAACGGGTCACTACATTTATGGTATCAGAGCATGCGTACGATTTTGGGATATAGATTTCTGTTTTGGGATTTCCGTTTACTAGTTTCCCTATTCTATGTTGTAGCAATGGCTGACCATTTTGGTGATGAGAGTAGTCAGGGAAGTGTAGGTCGTTGGGGTGACCAGGACGATCTGTTAAGCGTCATAAGTTACCGCATGTTTCTCTAGACGTCATTCTTTCTGTTTCTACTCCGATGGGTCATTCGGGGTTAGCTAAGCGTCTAGTGATGGGTTGTCCTTTAGATTTTGAGGGTAACGATGTTGTTATTTCGTTTTGTTCATTCTCTTGCCTAGATTTCGAGGACGAAATCGTTTTAAGGGGGGGAGAATGTAGTAGCCCGAATCCCAAATTGGGTAATTAACGGATTATTGGTGATTAAGAAGGTTTAATGTGTAATTTTGACCGAGTCATGATCGGACGGACCGAAGATGGTTCGGAAGCACCGAAGAGTTCGTAAGGTCCGAAGTGAGTTCGGTGGATCCGATCATTAGGTGTCAAGAGTTGATCGACACGTGGGAGTTCGGAAGGTCCGAAGTGAGTTCGGTGGATCCGATCATGAGGTGTCAAGAGCAGCTGGACACGTGCAAGTTCGGACGGTCCGAAGTGTATGATCGGAGGATCCGATCATGAGCTGTCAAGAGCCAATGGACACGTAGCGTTCGGACGTTCCGAAGTGGTGTTCGGAGGATCCGAACATGGCCTATAAATAGTGGTCGGATTTCCTCATTTTGACTCGCCAATTCAGAGAATTCCATAGCATTTCAGTCGTTTCTGACAGGTTCTAGTCTTGTTCCGAGATTTGGGCACTAGCGGGGAGCTGCTGGTCTTGTAGCAGAGCTGTGCTCTAGTTGGGAGCTAGCGGCATCAGCGGGCTAGCGACGGACGAAGGTTTGGAATTTTATCAGTATTTATCTCAGGATTATCTAGTTAAGTCTGGTAGATAAGTTTAGTGATGGTTTTCACTTGATGAATAGGCTTGGATTAGACCTGTTGTCTGGTGGTTCCAGTGGATTAGGATTGCTGTGATAGAGGTACGAAAGTACTATCCGAGATATCCTGGTTGAGTATACATTCTTATATGTGTTGCATGATTATGTGGTGCATTGATATATGTCATATGATGCATGCTATTATGTCACGTTTATTACTGCACGTTGCATTTCATGTTGAGCCGTATTCTCCTTTGAGATAGCCTTTACTGTTGAGCTGTATCTCTTTCGAGATAAGCTATATCTTGGGGCCGCTCAGCCCTGTCTTGTGGACGCATGGACACCGAGAGTACACAGTGGCCGACGGGTCGGGAGGGCTTCGGTGGTCCGGGACATTTTAGGTCCACGTCTGTCTTGTAGTGGATGCAGTGACCCAGAGGTGTACCGCGCGGCACTATCCACTTGGCGCCTCTAGACTGAGCATTGTTGAGATCCATTTTGTGACTCCTGTTTCTTGACTACCCCGGTATCATGATCATAGCATGTGCATTTCATATAGGTCTGTATACTCATACTTTTGTACTGGGCGTTCTTATCGCTCACGTCCTCGGTTTTGTTTATTCTTGGACACCCCATTCCCACGGGGCAGGCCTCAGGTTGGACAGCTCAGGAGGAGCAGGAGGAGGACGTTGAGTAGCTGGTTGGTTTAGTTTATCGGTATTGTTTTGATTCGATATGGTTGTATTGGATATTTCATTTTGAGTTAGTCTAGACTTCGATTGGGTTGTATAACCATTATTGTTGTTGACTTTTTCCGCTGTTATCTCTGATTATTGTTAAATAGGTTGATTGCATGCTTAGTTCTTGACTAGTAGGTGATTCTGGAACGGGTCACTACATTCTTAGTGACGGCTGAATCGACTAGGAACCTTTTAGAATATACAATATTACAAATATGATTTTCAAGATACTCATCATATGAGCATCTCATATTCTTTCTACTATTTGTATATTCAAGTGCTTTATCTATGCAACTAGCATGGGTATACAGATAAAGAAGTGCCAAAACAATAAATTCAAATATTATTAAAATAAAGATCGTTTATACATAGAGTTTCATTGTGAACACTCGGCCAACACTTGGCTCGACGTGCACCTACTCTAACATTCTCGTACAACAACAGCTATCAGACGAGCATCGAGATGGCACCGTTTGAAGCTTCATACGGAAAGAAGTGCAGATCTCCGTTGTACTGGGATGACATCTCTGAGGTACCAGAACTTGGGCCTGATATGATTCGTGAGATGACTGAGAAAGTAAAGATAATTCAGAAGAGAATGAAGACGGCACAAGACAGACAAGCCAATTATGCGAATGTCAGACGTATACCGTTAGTATTTGAACAGGGAGACAGAGTATTTTTGAAGATTTCTCCTTTCAGAGGCGTTTTCAGATTTTGGCAAACGCGGGAAGCTATCTCCTAGATATATCGGTCCGTACGAGATTCTGGAGAAGATTGGTGATCGAGCATATCGACTTGCGCTTCCTCCTTCTCTATAAGGGATACATGACGTTTTTCATGTATCGATGCTGCAAAGATACATGCCTGATTCTTCTCATGTCATTCAGCCTAATGAGGCCGAGCTTGACGATACACTGAGTTATTTTGAGAAACCATTGAAGATTCTGGATCGAAAAGAAAAGCAGCTCAGAACGAATACTATTCCGCTAGTAAAGTCCAGTGGAGTCGTCATGGCACTGAAGAAGCGACTTGGGAGACAGAATCAGAGATAAGACAGAGATATCCCGAGCTATTCTCATGATGTGAGTATTTATTCTATTTGATCATACTATTTCTTGTATCATACGTTAATTGATTGCCTGCGAGTTCGAGGACGAACTCTTATCTATGATGGGGAGAAATGTAATGCCCATGATTGTAGGTTGATCAAATGAAATTATGAAGTGTTGCATGAGGTATAGACCGCACCTGCATAGCAAAACATACCGCACCCGCGGTGCAAGGGCAGAAAGTTAGAGTTTAGAAATAAAAGGGGACCGCACCCGCGCATCGGTTTCTACCACACCTGCGGTTGGGAGGCAGTAGGGTATGATATATTTAAAGTAAGGTCACCGCACCTGCGGTCCATGAAGTAGTGCAGCCACGATCATTTACCCTGAATTTTTGGAATGTGTGGCCGAAGAGACACCGCACCCGCGGTGTAAACAAGAGCGCAACCGCGGTCGCTGTTTTTGAATTTTAGATGGGATGCCGTGAGCTTAGCGCACCCGCGGTCTGAAGATGAGCGCACTTGCGGTGCGACGTGTTGGAAGAAAAATAAGACACTTGTCCTTGCCATGCATATATGATGTGTTGTCTCTTTCATTTCCCTCACCAACTTAGCAGCAAGGACCGAGAGCATTTCAGGAAAGATGTAAAGTTATTTCATCTTAGAAGCTAACTTGTGCAAGATCTATTCATCCGATTTTCAATCCGAGTTAATATTTGTGCTCCTCTCATCAAGGGCTATCTAAAGATGTAAGTATTATTAAGTTTCAGCATGTTTCGAAGTTTACATGTTGGGAAAATTCTGATATGCTTTTAATTATGTGTTCTTGTGATCATAGACATCGTAGAAACGTAAACGAATCGAGAAAATGATAGCATATGACATTGTTATGATTTTCAACATACAAGTGATTGAGTATATGCAGATTTTCAGAGGTTGAGGATTATGTTGATTGTTATTGAGTTATCGATATATCGAGAATCCGCCGTTATGCCGTTGAAATGACTTGAAATGAAATATTGATCCGTACTAGTATAAGTTTGAGTTGTGGATTGATATTGTGATATGTGACATTGCCATTTCAGATTTCTAGTGAAAATAATCGACTTCAAGACTTCGATCTCAATAAAGACTTTACGAAGAGAAGATATAATTCATGTGAATTCGGGAAGATACAACTCAAATTAGATTTGATTTGAGTTTCCCAAAATCACATACTAGAGTGTTGTTTATATTTTGTGATGCTTATGCTTTGTTTATAGATTTATATTCAAGCATTAAGATAGGAGAGTCATTGACAGATTTGCCAAATTTCTAGATGTTCGGTGATATCGACGCATATGAGTAGATTGACTCCGATTGTAGATATTCGATACAGTCAGGACCGAAGTCTAGGAATAAGACGTACCGTCACCCCGATTGGGTGGGTAGGTGGCAGACTGTGACGTATTATTCACACCGGGATCCCTAGATTAGATACGAGTCGAGTTAATGAGTAAGAGTCGAATTGTTTTATCTGTATTTACTAATGTGTCATAATTACCGAAACAAGTGTTATAATTTATTATGAAATTGTTAAAAGAAATTTTTTTTATGACCCACATTTTCTAGCAAAGATCCAATTAATCCCAAAATGAATTGAGTTAGAGCCCGGTTCCCCACACTTATCGAGTAGAATATTTCGCAGTTATGGTTGTACACCATTAGTCCTTTGACCCGAGACAATGTAGGGGCTATACGTACTCGCATATACTTTGATCCATTTATCGACTCCATCGAGGGTCATCAAGTAGCGAGGTTGGATGTAGTTTTGAAATACGTAGGAGCAAATACATTGTATTCGGGGATTCGCCGTTTGCCTACGGGTAAAGATATCATATATGGTTTCATAAGTTAATAGTGCAAGAAATCTCTGGCCAGAGTAAGACATGTGTAGTTTGGAGAGGTTTTTCCTCATTTGTGCATACATGACGCTATTACTCAAAAATAAATAACATCGCTATCGAATTCATATACAAGTCTCAATATACCAATGGTTGCATATTCGATCAAGATATATGTGTTGAAGGGACTGTAATGTACGCTAACCATGACTAAAATTTCTTGCAGGCGCTATCAGTGATACCTAGAGAATTATTGGGCGATGCTACTAGACGCTCTTACCATGATCCGATTGGTGCAATCAGATGAAACAACCCACTCCCATGACAATAACATTTTAAAGAAATAAAATATGCGGAAGCCTTAACAATGAAAGGGAAATAACACTATACTATTACATCATAAGCATTTTCAACACTAATATACATTATCATTTACACAACATCATTCAAACCCATAGCTAAAAGCCAACGCATTCAACAAAATGCATGATATTTTAAAATTTCACATGTTCACTCTTCCCCAAATAAAAGAGACATGATAAAAAGTCTTTCCCATGGCATTCTATATGACTTCTTCCGCCTTGAACAATCCGTTTCAATTCTTTTTATCACCTGCATCACATGACATAACCGGAAGGATAATAAACTCAGTAAGTAGAAAGCTATACATAGCAATTACATATATATGACTTTGGCTTAAAACGTGGCTATAACAATGGCAGTGAAAGAAGAACGATACTATCTTCAATGAACATTACATAATCAAGGCAATATGGATAGTATCTCATGGCATGAGTGAAAGGAAAGGAAATGATAGTTTGTGACCTGTGACCTATGGATAGCATCTCTTTGATATATAAATATATCAAAACTGTGAGAGATACTCATAATCATGGGATTGGTCAATGACATGCATGAATTACTATCATTCCTTGGCTTTAATCATAGGAACTCTTATTGAGGCATTCATACGAACACTTGGTAGGCACAATGGTGTATTGGCTCCTTGATCAACGAATTCAATGAAAATATTTGAACAATGAACATATAACAATATATAGATCAAATATATACCAATGAAAGGAGCTAATTATCAATTAACATGGCTTATGCACATATATTAATCATGTGAGCTCAAGGAGAAGTTTCTACTTACAACCCAGAATCACTATGATGGCTATGATGATCTTGAATGAATCCTACAACAATAATCACAATCATAATCATAAATCATCTCCAATAATCAAATGAATCATGAACCCAACCTAACCCTCAATACTCCAAGCCCTTATAAACTCCAAGAATTGTAAGTTCTTACCTTGAAGTTTGAAGATATAGGTAGGAGCAACTAAGAAATATATTATAATCCTTAAATTTTGAGTGAAGAATTGAAGGGAAGAAAACTTGAGGGAGGAAGGGTTTGATCGATCAAGGAGAAGAGAAAGGAAATTGGAGATAAGAATAAGCCCTATCCAATGCAATATATAAACCTTTTAGAGCCTAAAAACGTGTTTTTATTTTTTATACAGACTGATGGGCGCATATGCGTGACTTTCCAGGCGTATATGCACGGCCCGTTCTGTCCACCCAACGCATATGCGCGAGTTCTGGCGCATATGCGCGCCACATTCTGCCGAAAAACTCATTTATAACTTCTGAATTAGCAAAGGTGGTCAACATGAAAGTTGTAGCCCTATGTGTTTTCTTGCATCTCCAATTGACCTCATGTCATTTGAAGGTCAGAGTAAAAATTTATGCTCATTCTCCCAATATGTGTCAGTGAAGGAACAACGATACACACGACACACTCCGGACCACTTTTGGCTCTTCTTCCCTATTGATTTGAACAAAACATGAAAGTTATAGCCTTATATATTATCATTCTAATGGAAGTAGCATCACAATAATTAGATCAATATAAAAAACATTATGCTAAAACCACAACTGCTGCCATATTTTTCATACAATTTATGCACTCCAATCTTCTAAAAACTATAGTCATCAAAGCATCCACTCCAAAACCTCCATCAAATCCAATACCAACACAAACTCAAACCATCCAACAACCATCAATGAACTCATTCATTTCTATAAAGAACACTAACCATAAGCATAACTTCAAACAATAACCATATCAAACCATTCCAATGAACATATCCATAACCATTCTAGTACTATTTCAATAAACATCACCATAAACAATAACCATATCACATAATCTCAATCATTAAATTATAAAACATGTTGTAACACCCTCTGACCGGTTATAATAAAATAGCAGCAGAATTTAAAATTTTCTTAAAAGAAAGAGGGATTCAAAATACACTTCAATATAATCAAAGTATCTACATGATCAATTAAATGATGCAACGAAATACAAATTATCATTTTTGTGATCATGTCCAAAATGCTATCAAAATATCATCTTCCTTCCTTCTCTTATGCATATGACTCCGGCCCCAATCAACCTCCAGGCTCGTCGCTCTTATCTGTATCACATGGATAACTGAAATGAGTATAAACTCAGCAAGTGGAACTCTTACATAGCAATGAATACATTGCATACTCTGAAAACATTAAATACCATCAACTCTGAAACGTGAACAACATAGAATATCATAACAATAACGATGGTATTTTTCTTTTCTCTGTTGGATTGATATCTAAATAGTATCTCTGTCTCTGTACCTATATCCCATTGATATAAATCGATACTCTGTTGGGATATAAGCCTATGGTCCTTGATCAACTAATTTTATGCAATCTCTGACTATGTATCTATCAATCCAATAAATCATTTTGAACTCTCTCTTTGACATTAAATCAAACACTTTGAAGACTCTATTATTTTGTATTCCCTTTGACATAATTGAGACATAAAATGCCTCTAATATACAACAAAGTGTATCAATACATAACATGAATCAAATGGAAGGGAATAACATTTAAAACCATTGAAACACAATACATATATTATCATGTGAGCACAAGGAAATGAATTCCACATTCAACACTTGAAACCTTGAATCTAATCCCTTGGTACAAATCCTACAACAATAAATCATATATTGCACCATTAATAACCCAATAATTACAAACCCATACCATTAAATCCATAAAACCAACATAATCAACAAACCCATGATTTCCCAACATCATAAGCCAAGAATAAAAAAAAGCCACAAGCTTACCTTAGCTTCTTGAACCCAAAATAACCTTGTTCTAACTTCAAATGCTCAACATGATGCTATAATCAAAGGCACAAAATGAAGAAAATGGAACCCTAGCTTTCCCTTGCTCTGAAGAAATCGAGAGTGGGGAGAGAAATGAGGGAAAAGTGAACCAACTCTTCCATTTATTCACTTAAATCTCAAAAACACGCTTACACTGTACATGCAACGCGGGCTGCGTCTACCGGCGTGAGCTTACTTGAAAACATCACAAATCTGGAAGCATCGACCGCGGGTGCGGTACCTATCTGACTGCGGTTGCGGTGTCGTCTCTGCCCAAACACCGCAGGTGCGGTGTTCTTCCTACCGCGGGTGCAGTCACCCTACTGTCCAAATACCGCAGGGGCGGTAACTTCTCTGGAGCGGGTGCACTGTCACCTGAAGCCAACAGGAAGCTTTGCATCTAAAAATCGAATCGCAACGCCGCTTCACCTCATAATCCGGCAACACTCCCAACAAGAAAGTTGCACCTCTAAGTTTATCAAAACCACCCCAATTGGCCTCATACCAATTGGCTCAACATGCTAATTACCATGAAAAAAATCGCAACAACGCTACAATAAAACCACACAACATCTAATAACAACAATACTATAAATCATAAATCGCAACTCTTAACATCAAACTTTACTTAAACTTAACCAAATAGTCAATAAACATACGAAATCTTAAACCGTACCTGTTCACCAGGCTTGGCTATTACAATCTCCCCTCCTTAGAGGAATTTTGTCCTCGAAATTGACGTCACTGCGCAAACAACTCAGAATACTTCTCTTTCATCTCATCCTATGGTTCCCACGTGTCTTCTTCAATCAAATGATTACTCCAAAGGACTTTAACAATGCCGATCTCTTTGTTTCTCAGCACTTTAACTTTGCGATCCAGAATCTGAACTAGAATCTCTTGGTACGTCAAATTCGGCGTCAAATACAATGGCTCGTGGCGAAGAACATGGGAAGGATTCGCAATATACTTCCTGAGCATGGAGACATGAAAAACATTATGAACTCTGTCAAGATCTGGCGGTAGGGCTAACCTGTAAGCTCGATCACCGACTCTGTCCAAGATCTCAAATGGGCCAATAAATTTCGGACTCAACTTTCCCTTCTTGCCAAACCGCATCACACCCTTAAGATGTGCTATCTTCAAGAACACATGATCACCAACCTCAAACTGCAACGGTCTACGACGCACATCAGCATAACTCTTCTGTCTCGACTGCGCTGTCTTCATCCTTTCTTGGATAACAGCAACAACATCAGCTGTCTGTTGGACCAACTCTGGACCCAACATCTTCCTCTCACCAATCTCGTCCCAATACAAGGGAGATCTACACTTCCTGTCATAAAGTTCTTCATACGGTGCCATGCCAATCGTCGCTTGGTAGCTATTATTGTACGTGAACTCAACAAGAGGAAATTTGGAATCCTAGCTACCAGGATAATCAATAGTACAAGCTCTGAGCATATCATCTAAAATCTGGATAACCCTTTCTGATTAACCGTCACTCTGGGTTGATATGCTTTACTGAATGCTAACCGTGTACCCATAGCTCTGTGATAACTCTTCCAAAACTCTGAAGTAAATCTAGGGTCACGATCATACACAATCGACACATGAACGCCATGAAGTCTAACAATCTCACCTATGTACTCTTCGGCATACTGGTTCATGAAATACGTCGTCTTGACTGGAAGAAAATGCGCTGACTTGGTCAACCGATCAACAATAACCCAAATAGAGTTAAAACCTTTCTGCGTTCTGGGAAGACCAGTCACGAAGTCCATCGTAATATGCTCCCATTTCCATTGAGGAATCGACAATGACAGCAATTCCCCAGCAGGTCTCTGATGCTCGATCTTCACCTGCTGACAAGTTAGACACTGAGAAATAAACATGGCAATATCCTTCTTCATACCTAACCACCAATAGAGTCAACGAAGATCCTCATACATCTTGGTGCTACATGGATGTATCGAGTATGGCGCGGTATGTGGCTCTGTCAAGACGTCTCGCTGAATATCATCACCAACAGGAATACATATACGGCCTCTAAATTTCACCAAACCATCTCCATTCGTCCCAAACTCTGAATTACCTCTCTCCTCTGCTCTGGCTCTCAACTCTGTCAACTGTAAATCATTGACCTGCTCTCTACGGATCTTGTCCGTCAATGTAGCCCGAATGACCAACGCTGAAAAGCGAGCAATGGTTCCTGGGATTACCAAAGCTATCTCCTCTCGTTGCAAGTCTAACAACAACGGCTGCTGAATCATCGAACTCAAAGAAGAACTCGACTTACGGCTCAATGCATCTGTGACAACATTCGCTTTCCCTGGGTGGTAAGTAATCGTCACATCATAGTCTTTGACAAGCTCTAACCACCGTCTCTGGCGCATATTGAGTTCTTTCTGAGAAAACAAGTACTTTAAACTCTTGTGGTACGTGAAAATTTCACACTTTTCACCATATAAATAATGTCTCCAGATTTCAGGGCGAAAACCACAGCTGCCAGCTCCAGATCATGCGTAGGATAATTCTTCTCGTAGTCCTTCAACTGGCGAGAAGCATAAGCTATAACTTTCCCACGTTGCATCAGCACTGCACCGAGGCCCTTCATCGACGCATCGGTATAAACAACAATGTCCTCTGAACCACTAGGCAATGCAAGTACAGGAGCTGTCGTCAACCTATCTTTCAACTCTTGGAATCCACTTTGGCAATCATTGGACCACTCAAACTTCACAGTCTTCCTTGTCAGATTGGTTAATGACAGGGCAATCTTTGAAAAATCTGAAATAAAACGACGATAATAACCCTCCAAACCAAGAAAACTGCGTACCTCTGATACAGTGGTAGGGATTGGCCACTTCTGTATCGCCTCTATTTTCACTGGATCAACAGCTATACCATCCTTTGAGACAACATGGCCTACGAAAGAAATCTGCTCCAACCAGAACTCACATTTCTTCAACTTAGCATACAACCTCTTCTCTCTCAACAACTGAAGAACAACTCTGAGGTGCTCTGTATGAAGCTCTCTGGTCTTGGAATAAATCAATTTGTAAACGACGAAAACAATGACAAAGCTATCCAAATACAGCTTGAACACTCGGTTCATAAGATCCATGAAGACTGAATGAGCATTAGTCAGACTGCAAGACATCACGAGGAATTCATAATGACCATACCTGATCCTGGAACGCCATCTTAGGGATATCAGACTCCCTAACCTTCAACTGATAATAGCCAGATCGCAGATCAATCTTCGAAAACACTGTAGCCCCCTGCAGTTGATCAAAAAGGTCATCTATCTGTGGCAACAGATATTTATTCTTGATAGTCACTTTGTTGATATTTCTGTAATCAATGCAAAGCCGCAAGGACCCATCTTTCTTCTTGACAAAGAGAACCGGAGCTCCCCAAGGTGAAGAACTCGGCCGAATAAAACCTTTGTCCAATAGATCCTGCAACTGCGTCTTCAAATCTTTCATCTCTGAAAGGGCCATTCTATACGGAGCTTTGGAAATAGGAACCATACCCGGAACTAGATCAATCACAAACTCTACATTTCTTTCTGGTGGTAAACCTGGAACATCATCCTCGAATACATCAGGGAACTCTCTTACCACATCAATATCATCAATATTCAACTTAACCATTCTATCCATATCCACAATTGAGGCCAAAAACCCATCACAACCTCTAAACAACAACTTCTTAGCCTCAAGACACGAAATAAAAGGAAGGACCAGCGAAGCACCTGCACTGGCGAGCATACCTTCCTTATTGCCATCATCTGCAAATTTCACCGTCTTAGCAACGCAATCAATCACTGCACGATATGTTGATAGCCAATCCATTCCGAGTATAATATTAAAAGCAACCATCGGAATAACAATCAAATCGGCATAAACCACTCGCTCGTCAATTTGAACAGAACACGCATACACAATAGACGTCGGACACAACACATCCCCAGAAGGCAAAACATCATTAAACTGGAGGGGAATAATAGAAGGAACTAAACCCGAAGATCGCAAAAATAGTTCAGACATAAAAGAATGAGTAGCACCTGTATCAATCAATGTCGTAGCTACTCTGCCTGAAATTAAAATAGTGCTTGAGATCATAGAAGAATCATGGTTTATACCTTCCTTCGTCACGGTGAAGATGCGATCCTGCACCTTCTCTTTACTTGATCCTCTCGGAATGTCCTTGGCAATATGGCCTACAGTACCACATCGATAGCAAGTGTGAGTACCGAATCTGCACTTTCCCCTATGATGCCTGTTGCACTTGGGACACAATGGCTTCTCTGGATCAAATGGAACTGTAGGTGCATTAGAACTCGGCTCTAACTTGCCTTTCCCTTTAAAATTGCCTTTACCTCTTTGGCTCGAACCCTGACCTCTCTGAGCAATATCATGCTGCCTCACCTATCTCTCTCTTGCAATATCTTTCTCGTCTTGCTCGGCTAACAAGGCTTTAGCCACAATCTCTTTATATGTCACCGCCTTAGACATATTGATGTCCCTCCTGATCTCTGCTCGAAGGCCTCTAATGAAGTGAGCACCCTTGTCTTTGTCATTGGAGGCAATATACGGGGCAAATAGACAACCTCCTCGAATTTCAGAATATACTCATCAACATTCATACCTCCTTGACGAAGCTCTAAAAACTCAGTCACCTTCCTTGCTTGAAGTGCATCTGGGAAGTACTTGTCATAGAAAAGATCATTAAAATCTTGCCACTTCAATACCGGTACATCAACACCTACCTTGCTAGCATTCCACCAAATGCGTGCAGCTTTGACTAACATGAACACTGCACAACCAACTCTGTCTTTGTCTTCATAGTTGAGATGATCAAAAATCGCCTCAAGTGCTTTGATCCACTCTACGGCCACCAATGGATCTGTGCTTCCTGCAAATTAATGCTGATCCATTTTCTTGAAAGCAGTAAAGATCCCATCGGTTCCAACTGCTTGTGCCACTCCCTTGACCTCTACCTTGACCTGTACCTTGCAAACAGTGCAACTGTTGAATCTGCTCACTATGGACCTTAGCTTGCTCTTTCAGTAACTTGCCGAAATCGTCGACAACTCTCGAAGAAGAACTATCGTCCCCTCTGAAGCCTTTCTCTTAGGAGGCATTACTCCTACAATGTGCTCACATAATACATATCAACCAATAACAATGAATAGATGTAGAAGAAGACATACCCGGACTGTTGAAAGTAGACGAAGTCATATGCATTAGTCCGAAGAACGGTGCTCTGATACCACTAAATGTAACACCCTCTGACTGGTTATAATAAAATAGCAGCGGAATTTAAAATTTTCTTAAAAGAAAGAGGGATTCAAAATACATTTCAATATAATCAAAAATATCTACATGATCAATAAAATGATGCAACAAAATACAAAATATCATTTTTGTGATCATGTCTAAAATGCTACAAAATATCATCTTCCTTCCTTCTCTTATGCATATGACTCCGGCCCCAATCAACGTCCAGGCTCGTCGCTCTTATCTGCATCACATGAATAACTGAAATGAGTATAAACTCAGCAAGTGGAACTCTTACATATCAATGAATACATAACATACTCTGAAAACATAACTTTGAAAACATTAAATACCATCAACTCTGAAACGTGAATAACATAGAATATCATAACAATAACGATGGTATTTCTCTTTTCTCTGTTGGATTGATATCTAAATAGTATCTCTGTCTCTGTACCTATATCCCATCAATATAAATTGATACTCTGTTGGGATATAAGCCTCTGGTCGTTGATCAACTATTTGCATGCAATATCTGACTATGTATCTATCAATCCAATAAATCATTTTGAACTCTCTCTTTGACATTAAATCAAACACTTTGAAGACTCTATTATTTTATATTCCCTTTGACATAATTTAGACATAAAATGCCTTTAATATACAACAAAGTGTATCAATACATAACATGAATCAAATGGAAGGGAATAACATTTAAAACCATTGAAACACAATACATATATTATCATGTGAGCACAAGGAAATGAATTCCACTTACAACACTTGAAACCTTGAATCTAATCCCTTAGTACAAATCCTACAACAATAAACCATGCATTGCACCATTAATAAGCCAATAATCACAAACCCACCATTAAATCCATAAAACCAACATAATCAACAAACCCATGATTTCCCAACATCATAAGCCAGGAATAAACAAAGCCACAAGCTTACCTTAGCTTCTTGAACCCAAAATAACCTTGTTTTAACTTCAAATAACCAACAAGATGCTATAATCAAAGGCACAAAAAGAAGAAAATGGAACCCTAGCTTTCCCTTGCTCTGAAGAAATCGAGAGTGAGGAGAGAAATGAGGGAAAAGTGAACCAACTCTTCCATTTATTCACTTAAATCTCAAAAACACGCTTACACTGTACATGCACCGCGAGTGCGCTCTCTTCATCACTGCGGGTGCGCTAGGCAATCTGTACCACTTCCAAAAATCCGAAGGCGACGACCGCGGGTGCGCTGCGTTCTTGCCGCGGGTGACCTGAGCTTACTGGAAAACATCACAAATCTGGAAGCATCGACCGCGGGTGCGGTACCTATCTGACCGCGGGTGCTTTGTCGTCTCTGCTCAAACACCGCAGGTGCGGTGTTCTTCCTACCGCGGGTCCGGTCACCCTACTGTCCAAATAACGCAGGGGTGGTATCTTCTCTGGCGCGGGTGCACTGTCACCTAAAGCCAACAAAAAACTTTGCATCTAAAAATCGAATCGCAACGCCGCTTCACCTCATAATCCGGCAACACTCCCAACAAGAAAGTTGCACCTCTAAGTCTTATCTAACCACCCCAATTGGCCTCATACCAATTGGCTCAACATGCTAATTATCATGGATAAAATCGCAACAACGCTACAATAAAACCACACAACATCTAATAACAACAATACTATAAACCATAAATCGCAACTCTTAACATCAAACTTTACTTAAACTTAACCAAATAATCAATAAACATACGAAATCTTAAACCGTACCGTTCAACAGGCTTGGCTATTACACATGTTCATAACAATAATGAACCATAGATATTATCATGATAAAAGGTAAGGCTATTACAACTGCATTCCTTATAAAAATTTCGTCCCCGAAATTTGCTTACCAACGAATAATTTGGGATAATGATGTTTCATTTCTTCCTCCGGTTCCCAAGTCGCCTCTTCAATCATATGATTCCGCCAAAGGACTTTGACGATACTAATCTCTTTGTTTCTTAATACTTTTTCTGTCTTGACTGAGCGGTCTTCATTCTTTATTGGATCAATGCCACAACATCTGCTGTTTGTAGAACCAACTCTGGGCCAACATCTTCCTTTCACCTATCTCTTCCTAGTACAATGTAGATCGGAACTTTCTTCCATATAAAGCCTCATAGGGTGCCATGCCAATTGAATACTGGTAGCTGTTATTATACGTGAATTCCACCAAAGACAACTTAAAATCCCAACTTCCCGTGAAATCAATCGTGCAGGCTCGTAACATATCTTCAAGAATTTGAATCACCCTCTCTGACTGCCCATCACTCTGAGGATGATATGATGTACTAAAAGCCAACTTGGTGCCTAAGGCTCTATGCAAAATTTTCCAGAATTCAGAAGTAAACCTCGGGTCACGATCAGATACAATTGATACAAGGATTCCATGAAGTTTAACAATCTCAGCTACATAGACTTCAGCATACTGGTTCATTGTAAACGTCTTTTTGACCGGAAGAAAATGAGCCGACTTAGTTAACCTGTCAACAATCACCTAGATGGAGTTGTAACCCTTTGGTGTTCTTGGAAGTCCTGTTACGAAGTCCATGGTGATATGCTCCTATTTCCAATTAGGTATTGGGAGAGATTGCAAAGTTCCAGCAGGTTTTTGATGTTCAATCTTAACCTGCTGACAGGTTAGACATTCAGAAATAAATAACATGATATCTTTCTTCATACCTGGCCACCAATAAAGACGTCGAAGATCTTGATACATTTTGGTACTGTCAGGATGAACTGAATATGGCGTTGTATGAGCTTCAATAAGTATATCTTTCCGAATGTCATCACCCCTAGGAACAAAAATTCTACCTCGAAAGGTCAATAAACCATCAGGAATCAAACAAAAGTCAGAAACTCCTGTTAAATCATTTTTATTCTTCAACTCTAATAATTGAATATCCAATTGTTCCTCCTTTAAAATTCGATCAATAAAAGTAGAGCGAAGAACTAGTGCAGATAACTGATCTACTATACCTGAGATACCGAGTTATTTCGTTCCTTTGCAAATCGAGTAATAACGGTTTCTGAATCATGGGACCCAATAAATAACTTGATTTACGGCTTAAAGCGTCTGCAACGACATTAGCTTTTCCAGGATGATAGCTAATGGTGCAATCGTAGTGTTTTACCAGCTCCAACCACCTCCGCTACAAATAACTAAAACTTTTATGGTATGTAAAAATTTCACATTTCTCACCATATAAATAATTTCGCAAAATCTTGAAAGCGAATACCACAGCCGCAAACTCCAAATCATGTGTGAGATAATTCTTCTCGTATTCTTTTAGCTGACGAGAAGCATAAGCAATCACTTTACCTTGTTGCATCAACACAACACCTAAACCTTTCTTTGAAGCATCTGTATACTCAACAAAATCTTCCGTACCACAAGGAAGTACTAATACAGGGGCAGAAGTTAACTTATCTTTCAGAGTTTGGAATGCTTGTTAGCATCTATGGTCTATTCAAATTTGATAGCTTTTCGCGTCAAGCTTGTCAATGGCAAGGTTATTTTCGAGAAATTTGCTATCAATCGTCTGTAATACCCTGCTAAACCAAGAAAACTCCGTACCTCTAAAACTGTCTTTGGAATGGACCATTGCTTAATAGATTAAATCTTGGATGGATCTACTCTTATTCCTTCTTTTAACATGATATGGCCCAATACGGCTTAAAGACACGATTCATCAAATCCATAAACACTGAAGGAGCATTAGTTAATCCAAACGACATCACCAAAAATTCATAATGGCCATACCTCGTTCTACAAGCAGTCTTTGGTATGTCCTCCGTTTTTACCTTCAATTGATGATATTCGGTCGAAGATCGATTTTTGAAAACACAGTGGCTCCTTGCAATTGATCAAACAGATCATCTATACGTGGCAAAGGATATTTATTTTTAATATTTACCTTGTTGAGTTCTCGATAATCAATGCATAACCTCAAAGATCCATATTTCTTTTTCACGAACAAAACTGGAGCTCCCCACGGCGAGGAACTAGGACGGATAAAACCTTTATCTAATAGCTCATGCAATTGATTCTTCAATTCTTTCATTTCAGTTGGAGCCATTCTGTATGGAGCTTTAGAAATTGGGGCTGTACCTGGACTCAATTCAATAACAAACTCTACTTCTCGATCAGGAGGTAAGCCAGGAACATCATCAGCAAATACATCAGGATACTACTGAACTACATCAATATTCTGAATTTGCAAATTACTGTCCCTGTTCTGTAATGCCCAAGAATTATAGAATTGATAAACCAAGATTGTTAATCTTCGTTAATGTAAGACTCGAAAGATATGAGAATGCATGACATGCAATTTTGTGTATACTTGCGTGATTACTGGTTTATGAGTTCGAGGACGAACTCTTGTCTAAGAGGGGGAGAAATGTAAGGCTCGAGAATTATTCGTTGTCATTGATGTTAGACTTGTGGAAATAAGAATGCATGAATTATGAGATTTTGAGCAGCAGAGCCGAAGCCACATCGCACCCGCGGTGCTAAGACTACCGCACCCGCGGTGTAGGTGACAGAAATTGGTGAATTTGTGCGAACAGACACCGCACCCGCGGTGCTAGCAAGACCGCCCCCGCGGTGTGAGACCGCACCCGCGGTCATGTAAGGACCGCACCCGCGGTCTAAGAATTCCAGAAAATAATATTGCTGCCGAGAGCACAGCGCACCCGCACTCTTGAGTCACCGCACCCGCGGTCTGCATGCGAGATTGCCACCTTTGAATTTCGTGTTGACACATGGCATGTATATATATACATAAAGTTGCTGAGTCTTCATTCTCCTTTCAGATTGAGGGAAAGAATCGAGAGCAAGCTTTGTTCCTTCAAGCTTTGTCATCTTAGATTTGAGATTGTGCAAGATTTGCTCATTTGATTTTAATTCCGAGTCCGGATTATTGATCCTTGCAACGAGGGCTAGCTAAGGATGTAAGTTTCGATTATTTTCAGCATGGTTCGAAATCTATGTATTGGGGAAATTATGATTTTGTTAGAAATATGTGTTCTTGGTATACCGAGCATCGTATATTTGTTATCAGAATGATTTTCGGACACCGTATACGAGCCTTGCGAATTTCCAGCATGTATATCGATATTGATTGGAAGAATTGAGCATGTTATATTGTGTTTTGATGAGTATATTATGAAGATTATGAGTTGTGGTTATTGTATATATTGTTTTGTTGAGATTGAGTTGACCGGTACCGAGAATTACACCGTTACGCCGTCAAATTGTATTGAAACCGATTTCAGCTATGTTTATTGAGTTGTTTGAGATGTATATTGATAGAGTGCACCTCGACTATGCCATTTCAGATTTGTGTTGGCTATTGTGAACTCGAGACTTCGACGACGACACCGACGATTCGGCAAGAAAGGTATAATTCATGTGATATCTGGGAAGATATAACTCAAATCAGATCTCATTTGAGTTTCCCAATAAAATCACATACTTGATTATTGTTTATCTTTTGATATAATTGTGATTTGTTTATAGACTTTATATTCAAATCCTTTGAAATGAACATGCTTTGTTTACAGATTGTTATACATTGCATTTGAGGTAGGAAAGTTTGACAGATAGTCAGACTTCTAGACGTTCGGTGTATCGTTACATAGGAGCAGACACCCTCCTATTGTAGATTATTCGATACAGATATGACCGAAGTCTAGGAATAAGACGTACGTCACCCCGATTGGGAGGGTAGGTGACAGACAGTGACGTCTTATTCACCCCGGGATCCCTAGAGATATAGTTGAGTCAAGTCTAGACATGAGTTGACTAGAACTGCATGTGGTTATGAATGTGGTTTCATAGACTATGAAATCCATGTTTATTGCTTCCAGTCATGACAGCATGGTTATATGATTTGATTTAAATTTCATGTGTATCTGAATTGGGTTGCATGCTTATTTTGATTTGATTTCATAGATTATGAAATCTATTACTTTTGAATATGTTCATGATAGCATGTTTTATGATTTAGATTGTTTCTATACATGCTTACTATGTTTTATACTGAGATTTGTTCTCACCGGAGTTATCCGGCTGTTGTCGTGTCTGTATGTGTGCATGGCAACAGGTGGGGCAGGATCTGGGTCTCGAGCTAGATGAGAGGTTGAGGATAGCGTGGAGATCTCGGGCGTTGAAGATTTCTAGTGTTTGCTTATTAAACTTGTACTACTAATATTTGTAGTTGACATTTAAACACTAGCGTATGATTGTACTAGACAGACTTGTATGTACATTATGTTGTTTAATTAATATAGAGACATGTTATGCTTTAATTATACATTTGAGTTCATGTTAAAAGCAAAATTTTGACCCACATTTTCGAGCAAAGATCCAATAAATCCCAAAATAATTGAGTTAGAGCCCGGGTCCCCACATGTTCACATCTTATACTAAGGCCAGAAAACCAGTACAACCCTTAAACAATAATTTCGTAGCTTGGAGACAAGAAATAAGGGGAATACTTAATGAGGAACCTAGCCCAACAAATTCATCACCCTCATGATCATCAGTTAAAAACCTCACGGTCTTTTCCACACAGTCAATCACGGCACGATAAGCGTATAACCAATCCATACCCAAAATAACATCGAAAACAACCATCGGAATTACAATAAAACCAGCATACAACAATCCCGAACCTATCTGTACCGGACATGCCTTAAAAATACTATTAGGACAAATCTCATCACCAGAAGGCAACATAATATTGAATTGTAAAGGCATGATAGTAGGCTCTCGAGAAAGGAGTGCATAAATACTTCATACATAAAGGAATGCATTGCACCAGCATCAATCAATGTAAGTGCTTCTTTGCCAGATATTAGAATATTACCTTATATGACTGAACAATTAGGATTGACACCCTCTTTTGTCATTGTGAATATCCTGCCCTGAACCTTTCCTATATCAGAGGAGAGAGGACACTTTTGTGCTGTATGCGGAAGGACAAATCTCGATAACATCGGCCACTTCCCCCTAAGCACTCACCCTTGTGTGGCTTGCCACACTTAGGACATAACGGTCGCTCCGTATTTGAAGAAGGTGCAGAAGGTTTATTGTGTTGCTCCATCTTGCCTTTGCCTTTATAACCACCTCGAGTGCTAGGACTTTTTCCTTGACCTCTAGCTTGAAAAGCTTGTCTTCTTAACTGCCGCTCCTTTTCAATTTCTTGTTCATCGTGCTCGACAAGTAAGGCTCTCTCAACGATTTCTTGATAGGTGATCACTTTTCCCATATGCACATCCGTTCGAATTTCTGGTTTCAACCCACGAAGGAAATGTTCTCCTTCGTCTTTATCATTTTCAACAATAAATGGAACAAACACGCATCTTTCTTCAAATTTCAATATATATTCAGCAAAAAAACAAGGAATCTTGTCTCAATACAAGAAATTCCTTAACTTTCTTTGCTTTAACTTCTCTTGAAAAGTACTTGGCATAAAATAACTCTTTGAACTCATCCCATTTTAACTCGCGAACATTGACAGTCACTTTCGTAGCTTCCCACCAGATGCGATCAGCTTTCACTAAAATAAACACAATATAGCTCACTCTATCTCGATCAGTGAACATCAGATAATCGAATATAGCCTCCAATGATTTAACCCATTCAAAAGCTACGAGTGGATCGGCACCACCAACAAATTCGGGAGAGTTCATTCGCCTGAATACTTCATAAGAACTAAGTTCGGTGCTTTCCACTCTACTCTGTCCTATTCCTTGACCATGACCCTGGGTTGAGGTATGCAGGCTCAACAACTGTTGAATTTGTTCACCATGAACTTTTGTCTGTTCTTGTATTAATTTATTGAATTCGTCTACGACGTTGGTAGTCCTATCAGTGGTAGGGGTCCTGTCATCCCCTTCAGTAACCTTTCGTTTAGGAGGCATTTCCTACACAAAAGCTCACTTTAACATAGATAGGAAGAAAATAAATCAATGACAATGGATTAGGATCAACGCTCAATGTTAAAATCAATAGATGCAGGATCGAAAACATACCAGATTGTCCAAGGTAGAAGAATTCATATACGGTCCAAGAACCTTCGCTCTGATACCAATTGAAACAAACCACTCCCATGACAATAACATTTTAAATAAATAACATACGCGGAAGCCTTAACATTGAAAGGGAAATAACACTATACTATTACATCATAAGCATTTTCAACACTACTATACATGATCATTTACACAACATTATTCAAACCCATAGCTAAGAGCCAATGCATTCAACAAAATACATGATATTTTAAAATTTCACATGTTCATTCTTCCCCAAATAAAATAGACATGATAAAAAGTCTTTCCCATGGCATTCTATATGACTTCTTCCGCCATGAACAATCCGTTTCAATTCTTTTTATCACCTGCATCACATGACATAGCTGGAATGAGAATAAACTCAGTAAGTAGAAAGCTATAAATAGCAAATATATATATATAACTTTGGCTTAAAACGTAACTATAGCAATGGCAATGAAAGTAGAACGATACTATCTTCAATGAACATTACATAATCAAGGAAATATGGATAGTATCTCATGGCATGAGTGAATGGAAAGGAAATGATAGTTTGTGACCTGTGGATAGTATCTCTTTGATATATACATATATCAAAACTGTGAGAGATACTCATAATAATGTGATTGGCCAATAACATGCATGAATTAATATCATTCTTTGGCTTTAATCATAGGAACTCTTATTGAGGCATTTATACAAACACTTAGTAGGCACAATGGTGTATTAGCTCCTTGATCAATGAATTCAATAAAAATCTTTGAACAATAAACATATAACAATACATAGATCAAATATATACCAATGAAAGGAGCTAATTATCAATAAACATGGCTTATATACATATATTGTGTAGTGCCCAAATTCAGTGCACGTATGACCCATGCATTTATTTAATTATTAAAGCATATAATTAGTTTTAAAATTAGCTTAAGTCATGCATGATTTATTTAAATGCATTATTTTAAATTATTTATGATTATGAGATGCACGTTAAAATGTTTTTCGAGTTTCATGTTTCAGGCGACTATTCGAGGCGGGATCGAGGAAAAGACCGGGGAGATTTTTGCAATTTTAATGTGGTATTTTATTTTAAGCTAAGTTTGGGGCATTTTAAATAATTGATTGAGTTTTAGCATTTTAAGCTTAAATCACTTATTTAGTAATTTGAGAGTTTAAAACTTTTAAACTTTGCATTGTGTGGGTGTTATTTTAATTAAGGAGTTATTTAAAATTAGTGTATATTTTAATTCCAAGAAACTTTTTAGTTAGTGTTTGATTAACTTTTAATTAGTGGTTAATTTATTTTTAAGCAATTTATTTCCCTAAATTCCATTCTTCCGAATTCTTTCAGCAAATTTTCGTTGGTCTCATTGCAAGAAAATCTTTCCACGGTCGTCCCGGATCAACCTCGCTTCTATCTCAGCTTCGGTATCGTCGGTTCGGTAATGTGTAATATCAAAAGACACGTATATTCTTTCTTTTGCTGCATCGATCATGTCATATTACGTGTTGCGTTGTTTTATGCATAAAATATATGTGTGATGGAGAATTTTGAGCGATAAATGCATCGAATGCGTTTTGAAATAATTTTAGATCTGAAATTTCGTAACTTGCTGTTCTGCTGAAATTTGAGACTTTTCAGTCGGGATTTTGAGGAAACTTTCAACGCAGAAAATGTAGAACTTTTTGATACCTTTGATTTGATATAAAGTTCGAGTTATTTCGACAAAAATTGAGTGAGTTATGGCGTTTTTCGTGGGACTGCTCAAACTTCGTTTTTCAGAAAATTATGGGTTGATGCGTTTTTGAGATTTTATTGTTGTAGGCTTCGATGGGAACCGATGGGTGATCATTGCTGCTTCTAAGTATGATTAGTATGATGTTGGGTTGCTATTTGTTATGTCGTTTGGTGTCGATAGGCACTCGTATGCATTAGAAGTCGTAGGAAGCGAGTTGGTATCAATTGCCACGTTTTTGAATTGTATGTGTCGTAGGGTGGACATTGTTGCCTTGGGTGTTGTATGAAGTCGGTTCGATGTTATGGTATGTAAGGATGGGTCTCGGGGTGTCGGTTCATGGTCCTTACAATCGAGTCTAGAATGATAAGCATCGTGTGTATTGGAATTTCGTGAGTTTGAACTTCCCGAGCCTACACGGACCCCCACACGGACCAGGGCACGGGGTCGTGTCTTTGTTTCCTTTGCGGTGCCAAATTCCAGAGACTAGACGGACCTTTAGACGAACCCTAGCACGGGGTCCGTGTCTTCACTTATTTTCGGTGTCTTTTTACAGAGTCTAGATGGACCCTTGGACGGACCCTGACACGGGGTCCGTGTCCTCCCTTTTCTTCGAGTATACACATACAGTACCTACACGGACCCGGACCATGAGGGGTGCACGGGGTCCGTGTACTCCAGTCTTTGGGAATTATCTTATGGATCATTTGAGATTTCATGTCATGGTTTAGTGCATTGTTTAACAATGTCGAGTCACGGGAATTAGAATGTCCTAAGGAAAAGATTTAACTTGGATGTATTCCAAAATACCTACGTCTAAGGTATGCAAGTTAAGCAGTTAAATTTATGTTAGTAGGTGCAGCAGCGACGGCCCTGATCGAAGTCCAACAAATCCCTCAACGCCAAGTAAGTATGTTCGACGTGCAAAAGAAAATATTTTATTTTTTTGAGATATGCTAAATGTCTTCTGACCAAATTACGTTTAAGATTGGAAAGCATTAAATTACGAACGGGGACCAATCCGCCCGTTAAATTATGAACGGGTTTAGATCGTGATTGGAAAGCGTGAAATTATGAACTGTGGACCAATCAGCCCGTCAAATTATGAACGGGGATCTCATGTATGTGGCAGTGGATACGTCCCTGTCATCTCAGTACTTTGGTTTAGTCTGATCAGGCGAATTATGTTATGGGTCACTTGCTTTGAAACATCCTCTACGCAAAATGATGATGCTATGTATGTTTAAGTATGTTCAAGTATGCAAGCATGTTTAAGAAAAGTTTATGTGATGGCACGTCTAAGTATGGATGTACGTAAGTTCATTTTTATTATGCAAGTTCAAGTTTTTCATGTATGTATGCCCTATTTTAAAGTTGCATGTGATTTTATTATGTACTACTCGTTACTTCCAGCTTATACGTATTGAGTGTTTAGACTCACTAGACTTGATCGATGTAGATGAGGATGATAATGATGAGACGAGTGGTGGGAACCAAGGAGCAGGCTTGGACTGAGCAGAAGGCTATACCCGAGGACCGCACACGTTATTTTAATATTTTAAGAAGGAAAATATTAATACTTTGATTTTATGTTTTGGATACGAGAGGTTTTGAGCAAGCTTTTCTTTCAGCAAAAATTTTATTGGTGATGGATGACTTCAAAGATATAAATTTTATGAACGATGAGTTGACGACCGTATGGATGTTTATATTTAAGAAAATTTTTAATTTTCTGCAATTTTTAAGTAGCAAAAGTATGGTTCGTTACAGTGGGTATCAGAGCGGTGTTCTTGTAAACGGTTACGCCTACTGCCAGTCGCAAGAAGCTCACGAAGTCACACCTCAAGTCTAGTAGGTTTAAAGTTTTAAATTCATGTTATGTAGTAAGCATTACGTTTGATTTCAGCATGTCTATGTTTTAAGTTCGAGTTACGTGCATCTTGTGATATTAGTAGTATGATCATGCATGTGGGTTTACGTGTTGGGTAAATTATTGGAACAGTATGCCTCCTAGACGTGTGATTGACCGTGAAGCAAGGGACGAGGATAGAGAAGCTCGTGAAGAGAGGAGAGACGCTCCTCCACCTCCACCTCCAGACATGCAGGCTCAGATGCTTGCTGGTATGATGCAATTCTTCGCGCAGTTTGCGGGGAACCCGGCTGCAGCAAATGCAGGGGCAAGGCCTAGACCAGAAGCGGTGTATGAGAGGTTTCAGAGGATGAATCCTAAGGAGTTTTAGGAATCTACTGACCCGATGGTGGCAGAGGGATGGATTAAGTCCATCGAGGTAATATTCGATTCATTGAACTGGCTGATGCAGAACGGGTCAGATGTGCCACGTTCCTTCTGTCAAGGGATGCCAGGCGTTGGTGGGACAGTGCGTCGGTGGCAATTAATTTGCCGACCTTGTCTTGGACTGGATTCAAGGAAGTGTTCTTCGCAAAGTACTTCACTGAGGAAGTATGTTCCCGCCTGACCAGGGAGTTTATGACCCTGAGGCAGGGGGATAGCAGCGTGGCAGACTTCGTCCGGAAGTTTGAGAGGGGGTGTTACTTCGTACCCCTCATTGCAAATGATGTTCAGGCAAAGCTGAGACATTTCATGGATGGATTGTGGCCAATCTTGAGCCGTGATGTAAGGGTAGCTGGCCCTACTTATTATGCAGTCGCCGTATCTAGGGCTTTGGCGGCAGAACAAGACCAGCGGGATATAGAGGCAGACAGACAGGGTAAGAGACCCTACCAGGCACCACCGCACTAACCGCAGCAGCATCAGCATCAGCATCAGCGACCCCAGCACAAGAGGCTTTACCAGGGGCCACCAGGGAAGAAACCTTATCAGGGACCGCCGAAGGGCAAGGGTCCAATTCAGCAGCAAGGGGCACCTCAGAATCCCGTTATTTTCCTAGTGTGTCCTAAGTGCAACTGCCAGCATCCAGGGCAATGCTTCTATGGATCAAGCAAGTGCTTCAAATGTGGAGCCAGTGACCACATGCTGAAGGAGTGCCCACAGTGGAAGCAACCAACTCAAGGGAGAGTTTTCTCCATGCATGCTCAGGAGGCGAACCCAGACACTACACTACTGACCGGTAACCTTTTCTACCTAAGCTCAGTATCCTTTTGCCTTGCATGTGGAATCTTTATTTGGGATTATTAAGGTGCTAGTATTATTTTATTTTGGGCGACGTGGGATAGTAATTTTTCTGCTATGCTTGAGGTTAATGTTAGTAATTTGGGATGTAAGTTTGTGTTATGTAACTGTCTCTCAAGAGAGCCGAGGAATATATAATAGCAAAGGGGAATATCTTCATTAAGAGATTATCCACAACGGCACTGATAGATTCAGGAGCCACTCACTCCTTTATCTCAGATACTTTTGCTAATCATCTGGACATCAAGTCCATTGGCCTAGATATAAATTTTTCGGTGGCAGTCACATCCGGTGAGGGACTGTTAGCGACTAGCGTATTCAGAGACATTGATCTGAAATTTCAGGGCCATCTAGTATATGCGGATTTGATTCTAATGCTGATGCCAGAGTTCGACATTATTTTAGGAGTGGACTGGCTGACGAGGAACAGAGTTCTGATTGAATTTCAGAAGAGGTCAGTATTGGTTAGACCACCGGGCATGGAGCAATTTCTTTTTGAACCAGCCAGATGGAGAAGTTTCCCTCGCATGATCTCTTGCATGCATGCTAGGAGACTTATTTCTAAGGGGTGTCCGGCCTTCTTAGCCAGCATTATTTCTGCACCTGACATACCCACTCCATCTGTATCCGACGTGCCAGTAGTCAATGAATTCCCAGACGTCTTCCCACGGATGTTTCAGGTCTTCCACCAGAGAGAGAGGTGGAGTTTGCTATTGATCTTATGCCAGGCACAGTGCCAATCTCTAAGGCACCGTATCGATTAGCTCCATCTGAGATGTTAGAGCTCAAGCAGCAGATTCAGGAGCTTCTCAACAAGGAATTCATCCGCCCTAGCTTCTCAACTTGGGGCGCGCCAGTACTCTTTGTGAAAAAGAAGGATGGAAGCATGAGACTTTGCATCGATTACCGAGAATTGAACAAGGTAACGATAAAGAACAAGTACCCACTTCCTAGAATCGAAGACTTGTTTGATCAGTTACAGGGAGCTACAGTGTTCTCTAAGATAGATCTTCGATCAAGGTATCACCAGCTGAAGGTGAAAGATGCAGATGTGCACAAAACAGCCTTCAGGAACAGATATGGGCATTACGAGTTCCTAGTAATGCCATTTGGATTGACGGTGCAAGACGAATGCTCCAGCAATTTTCATGGATCTCATCAACCGTGTATTTCAGCCTTACCTTGATCAGTTCGTCATATTATTCATTGACGATATTCTCATATACTCGAAGAGCCATGAGGAGCACAGACAACATTTGAGGACAGTGTTGTAGGTTTTGCTGAGTCGCAAGTTGTTTGCGAAGTTCAGTAAGTGCGAGTTTTGGTTGCAGAAAGTAGCGTTTTTGGGACATGTAGTGTCTAGAAGTGGTATTGAAGTGGATCCAGCAAAGGTAGCAACCGTTAAAGAATGGGTTGAGCTAAAGAATGCATCCGAGATCTGCAGTTTTCTGGGCTTAGCCGATTACTACCGTAAGTTGATTTATGGATTTTCATGCATAGAAGTGCCGCTCACTTCACTCACCAAGAAAAATGCTAAGTTGTGTGGAGTGAAGAATGCCAGAAGAGCTTCGACACTTTGAAGCAAGCTCTTATTTCAGTGCCAGTGCTAGCCATGCCATCTGGGCAAGGAGATTTTGTGCTTTACACCGATGCATCTAAGCTCGGTTTAGGCGCGGTCTTGATGCAGCAGGGTCGGGTGATAACTTATGTTTCTAGACAGTAAGGTGCATGAGAAGAATTACTCGACGCATGATTTAGAATTAGCCGCAGTCGTCTTTGCGTTGAAGATTTGGAGACACTACTTGTATTGCGAGAAGTGTCAGATTTTCACTGACCACAAAAGTCTGAAATATTTCTTCACGCAGAAGGAACTGAACATGAGGTAGAGACGGTGGTTAGAGCTAGTGAAAGACTATAATTGCAAAATTAGCTACCACCCGGGAAAAGCTAATGTTGTCGCAGATGCCTTGAGCAGAAAAGTGGGAAGTGTAGAACAGTTGTCAACGCAGAAACCTCTTCAATCCGAGATTTAGAGGTTTGATTTAGAGGTTTATCGTAAGGACAGAGCTCCTAGACTGTCTAATCTGACAGTCAAGTCCGATTTACTAGACCATATTCGGACAAGTCAGTATTCAGATGAGCAATTACTGAAATGGAAATTGAAAGACGAAGCCAAGGGCAGTCTTCTTTACACAGTGTCAGATGGTATCGTGAGATACAAAGGTAGAATGTGGGTGCCTAGTGTTGATTCGATCAGAGAGGATATTTTAGCAGGGACACACGCATCTCCGTATTCTATTCACCCAAGAGATACCAAGATGTATAAGGACCTACAAATTTTGTATTGGTGGCCAGGGATGAAGAGAGACATCCGCAGATTTGTGTCTAAATGCCTCACTTGTCAGTAGGTGAAGGTAGAGCATCAGAGGCTAGCAGGATTGGTTAAGCCACTCCCCATCCCAGAGTGGAAATGGGAGAACATCACGATGGACTTCGTCGTTGGATTTCCTAGATCAGTCAGAGGCTTTAATGCCATTTGGGTTATTGTGGATCGATTCATGAAGTCAACGCAGTTTTTGCCAGTGAAGACGACCTTCTCCATAACGCAGTATGCAGAGCTTTATACCAGGGAGATAGTCCCTTTACATGGGTTCCCAGTTTCGATTGTGTCCGACAGGGACCCGAGGCTTACACCGTCCTTCTGGAAGAGCTTGCATGCGGCCATGGGGACAAAGTTGTTGTTCAGTACAGCTTTTCACCCGCAGACAGATGGCCAATCTGAGCGAGTGATTCATATTTTGGAGGATTTGCTAAGAGCATGTATGATCGATTTCCAGGGGACTTGGGAATCTAAACTACCTCTAGTGGAGTTTAGCTACAACAACAGCTTCCAATCATCGATAGGTATGGCTCCCTACGAGGCATTGTATGGAAGGAAGTGCAGATCACCAGTTCATTGGGATTAAGTTGGTGAAAGAGCAGAACTTGGCCTCGAGATAGTTCAGCAGACTGCAGATGTGGTGGTCAAGGTCCGAGACAGAATGAAGACCGACCAGAGTCGCCAAAAGAGCTATGCCGATAAGAGGAAAAGAGATCTCGAGTTTGCCGTAGGTGATCACGTTTTCATAAAGATAGCACCCATGAAGGGTGTTATGAGATTCAGGAAAAGAGGCAAACTGAGTCCGAGGTTTATTGGACCGTTCGAAATTTTGGACAGAGTTGGGACACTAGCTTATCGTGTTGCCCTCCCGCCGAATCTGGCTGGGGTACATAATGTGTTCCATGTCTCAATGCTGAGGAAGTACCTAGCTAATCCTTCGCACGTATTGAGCTATGAACCGTTACAGTTGGCTCCAGAACTGTATTATGAGGAGAGGCATGTCCAAATTCTAGACAGACAGGAGCGGAGGCTTCAGAACAAAGTGACAAAGTTGGTCAAAGTCTGATGGCTAAATCAATCAGTGGAGGAAGCCACTTGGGAAGCCGGAGCAGATATGAGACTTCGCTACCCAGAGTTGTTCGGTAAGATTTAATTTCGAGGACGAAATTTATATAAGTGGGGGAGGAACTGTAGTGCCCAAATTCATTGCATGTATGACCCATGCATTTATTTAATTATTAAAGCATATAATTAGTTTTAAAATAAGCCTTAGCCATGTATGATTTATTTAAATGCATTATTTTAAATTATTTATGATTATGAGATGCACGTTAAAATGTTTTTCGAGTTTCATGTTTCAGGCGACTATTCGAGGCGGGTGATAAGTGCAAGATTTGCACTTAATTTATATTGGAATCGATTTTGAATTATGCTTGTTTCGAACAGAATTACGTGTTTTAGGTTTGTTTTTGTTGTCGTTCCAGGAATGGAGAAAATAGTGGACACGAAACCAAGTGGACTAAGAAAACGACGGACTGCGCAACCGAGAGCACACCCACGGACAATGGTGCGCACGCGACCGCGCTACTTCACGCGCAGTCGCGCGCACATACCCTCAAGTCACCGACCAGAGAGGCGCGCGCCACCGCGCAGAATCTCGCGCTACCGCGCACGCATGAAACCAACTGATCGACAGAATCTAGCGCACGACCGCGCCACTTCACGCGCAACAGCGCGCACAGGTACATAGGCGAGAGACCCGAGAAGCGCGCGTGGCCGCGCCACATCACGCACTGGCGCGCGCACCAATACAGGCGGATGACCAGACGCTTACGCGCGGCCGCGCGCACACATGTACACGGGCCAGCAAGCAGAAAGGCGCGCGCGACCGCACAAAATCACACGCAACCGCGTGCGCGGCGTCCAGAAAAGCTATAAAATGCGCGTCGCTAGGTCAGAAATGGGGGAGACTATTGGAAAAACACACGAGAGAACAGCTGCCTAGGGAGAGGAAACGTACAAGCAAACACGAGATGAAGATTCGGAGCACGAAGAACAATCACAAATACGAAGAACGACGGATCTGGGGACAGAGACGACACTTCGGATTTGTTATATTTTCCTTCCTCGTTAGTTTATTGCGTAACGATGTCTAGAACTATGAATATGTCTTGTGTTCTCTTGGATTTCGTGATGAACTAAATTTCCATTCTAGAGGTTGACGTAGCTTTGTCTATACGATGATTTGACCTGGATATTTTTATGATTGAATTCCGTTTTGTTTAATTGTGTTCTCTTTATTTTATTTCACTGTAATTTACTGGCCATAAATTGTGTGTTGTCGGATTAATTCTACAACTCGGGAGTGGGACTAGGATTATAGATCATTAGAGACACATCATTGAATGTTTATATCGTTTGGAAGGCGTATAACTTTAGCGAGGCTTAGGTAAGAACATTGTTTGCCTTTACCAATTAAACGTAGATTTTATTAAGAATAATTGAATTGAAGTTTAAGTGGTACAATTTATTCGTCACTTGGGAAAGGGTGAATAAAATACGTAAGTGTTCTTGGCCATTAAATAATAGGAATTCAGGAAGTTAAATATAACCATGAAGAATTATTGTAGAAATTTAATGAAATCATTCTTCTAGATATTCTCTCTCATTGATATTTCTCCATTCGGTGATCAGTTTAATTACTTTCTTGAAATCAATTCATTTACATAAACAAACATTCTTTTTGAATTTTCAAGATAAAGTTGAGACTATTATAATTAAAAGTACTGATATACATTTTTATATACACTGCTCGTGGGATCGATATCTGTACTCTAACCAGTACTAAACTTGACACCGTAAACTTGCGGTAGTGAAAACACGGAACAACGGGATCGATGAAAAGTCCCGTGACGATTTTGGCAATTTTAATGTGGTATTTTATTTTAAGCTAAGTTTGGGACGTTTTAAATAATTTATTGAGTTTTAGCATTTTTAAGCCTAACTCACTTATTTAGTAATTTTGAGAGTTTAAAACTTTTAAACATTGCACTGTGTGGATGTTATTTTTATTAAGGAGCTATTTAAAATTAGTGTATATTTTAATTCCAAGAAATTTTTAGGTTAGTGTTTGATTAACTTTTAATTAGTGGTTAATTAATTTTTAAGCAATTTATTTCCCTAAATTCCCCACTAACTCATGCCCCACACACACACTACATGCTTTACACACTTTTACACACACCTATAATCGCACAACACACACACACAAACAATTCATTCAAGTTTTTTATTTTTGGAGAGAAGAAAATTAGGGTTCTTGGAACCATAGAGCAGCCGCCCCTTCTTCCGAATTCTTTCAGCAAATTTTCGTTGATCTCATTACCAGAAAATCGTTCCACGGTCGTCCCGGATCAACCTCGCTTCTATCTCCGTTTCGGTATCGCCGGTTTGGTAACATTTAATATCAAAAGACACGTATAATCTTCCTTTTGCTGCATCGATCATGTCATATTACGTGTTGCATTGTTTTATGCGTAAAATATATGTGTGATGGAGAAGTTTGAGCGATAAATGCATCGAATGCATTTTGAAATATTTTTAGATCTGAAATTTTGTAACTTGATGTTCTGCTGAAAACTGTGACTTTTCGGTCGGGTTTTTGAGGATACTTTCAACGCAAAAAATGTAGAACTTTTCGATAGCTTCGATTTGATATAAAATTCGAGTTATTTGGACAAAAATTTAGTGAGTTATGACGTTTTTCGTGGGACTGCTCAAACTTCATTTTTCAGAAAATTATGGGTTGATGCGTTTTTGAGATTTTATTGTTGCAGGCGATGTTGGGAACCGACGTGTGATCGTTGCTACTTGTAAGTATGATTAGTATGATGTTGGGTTGTTATTTGTTTTGTCATCTGGTGTCGATAGGCACTCGTATGCATTAGAATTCGTAGGAAGCGAGTTGGTGTCAATTGCCACGTTTTTGAATTGTATGTGTCGTAGGGTGGACGTCGTTGCCTTGGGTGTTGTATGAAGTCGGTTCGATGTTATGGTATGTTAGGATGGGTCTCAAGGTGTCGGTTCATGGTCCTTACAATCGAGTCTAGAATGATAAGCATCGTGTGTATTGGAATTTCGTGAGTTTGCACTTCCCGAGCCTACACGGACCCCCACACGGACCAGGGCACGGGGTCCGTGTCTTTGTTTCCTTCGCGGTGCCAAATTCCAGAGACTAGACGGAACCTAACACGGGGTCCGTGTCTTCACTTATTTTTGGTGTCTTTTTACAGAGTCTAGACGGACCCTGACACGGGGTCCGTGTCCTCCCTTTTCTTCGAGTATACACATACACATACAGTACCTACACGGACCCGGACCCGGAGGGGTGCACGGGGTCCGTGTACTCCAGTCTTTGGGAATTATCTTAGGGATCATTTGAGATTTCATGCCATGGTTTAGTTCATTGTTTAACAAGGTCGAGTAACGAGAATTAGAACGTCCTAAGGGAAAGATTTATCTTGGATGTAAGCCAAAATACCTACGTCTAAGTTATGCAAGTTAAGCAGTTAAAATCATGTTAGTATGTGCAGCAGCGACGGCCCCGATCGAAGTCCAAAAAATCCCTCAACGACAAGTAAGTATATTCGACGTGCAAAAGAAAATATTTTAAGTTTTTTAGGTATGCTAAATGTTTTGTGACCAAATTACGTTTAGGATTGGAAAGCGTTAAATTATGAACGGGAACCAATCCGCCCGTTAAATTATGAACGGGTTTAGATCGTGATTGGAAAGCGTTAAATTATGAACGTGGACCAATCAGCCCGTTAAATTATGAACAAGGATCTCATGTATGTGGCAGTGGATACGTCCCTGTCATCCCAGTACTGTGGTTTAGTCTTATCAGGCGAATTATGTTATGGGTCACTTGCTTTGAAACATCCTCTACGCAAAATGATGAAGCTATGTATGTTTAAGTATGTTCAAGTATGCAAGCATGTTTAAGAAAAGTTTATGTGATGGCACGTCTAAGTATGGATGTACGTAAGTTCAGTTTTATTATGCAAGTTCAAATTTTTCAGTATGTATGCCCTATTTTAAAGTTGCATGTAATTTTATTATGTACTACTCGTTACTTCCAGTTTATACGTGTTGAGTCTTTAGACTCAATAGACTTGATCGATGCAGGTGAGGATGATCATGATGAGACGAGGGGTGGGGACCAAGGAGCAGGCTTGGACTGAGCAGAAGGCTAGACCCGAGGACCGCACACGTTATTTTAAGATTTTAAGCAGGAAAATATTAATACTCTGATTTTATGTTTTGGATACGAGAGGTTTTGAGCAAGCTTTTCTTTCAGCAAAATTTTTATTGGTGATGGATGACTTCAAAGATATAAATTTTATGAACGATGAGTTAACGACCGTATGGATGTTTATATTTAAGAAAATTTTAATTTTCCGAAAATTTTAAATAGCAAAAGTATGGTTCGTTACATATTCATCATGTGAGTTCAAGGAAAAGTTTCTACTTACAACCCACAATCACTATGATGGCTATGATGATCTTGAATGAATCCTACAACAATAATCACAATAATAATCATAAATCATCTCCAATAATCAAATGAATCATGAACCCAACTTAACCCTCAATATTCCAAGCCCTTATAAACTCCAAGAATAGTAAGATATTACCTTGAAGTTTGGGAATATAGGTAGGAGCAACTAAGAAATATACTATAATCCTTAAATTTGGAGTGAAGAATTGAAGGGAAGAAAACTTGAGGGAGGAAGATTTGATCGATCAAGGAGAAGAGAAAGGAAATTGGAAATAAGAATAAGTCCTATCCAATGCAATATATAAAACTTTTAAGGCCTAAAAACATGTTTTTATTTTTTATACAGACTGTTGGGCGCATAGGCGCGACTTTCCGGGCACATATGCGCGGCCCGTTCTGCCCACCCGGCGGATATGCGCGAGTACTGGCGCATATGCGCGCCACATTTTGCCGAAAAACTCATTTTTAACTTCCGAATTAGCAAAAGTGGTCAACATGAAAGTTGTAGCCCTATGTGTTTTCTTGCATCTCCAATTAAACTCATATCATTTGAAGGTCTGAGTAAAAATTTATGCTCATTCTCCCAACACGTATCAGTGTAGGAACAACGATACACACGACACACTTCGGGCCACTTTTGGCTCGTCTTCCCTATTGATATGAACAAAACTTAAAACATGAAAGTTATAGCCTTATATATTATCTTGCTAATGGAAGTGGCCTCACATCAATTGGTTCATTATACAAAACATTATGCTAAAAACCAAAACTGCTGCCATATTTTTCATACAATTTATGCACTCTAATCTTCTAAAAACTATAGTCATCAAAGCATCCACTCCAAAACCTCCATCAAATCCAATACCAACACAAACTCAAACCATCCAACAACCATCAATGAACTCATTAATTCTATAAATAACACTAAACATAAGCATAACTTCAAACAATAACCATATCAAACCATTCCAATGAACATATCCATAACCATTCTAGTACTATTTCAATAAACATCACCATAAACAATAACCATATCGCATAATCTCAATCATTAAATCATAAAACATGTTCATAACAGTAATGAACCATAGATATTAACATGATAAAAGGTTGGGCTATTAAATCAGAAATGAGTTATGACATTCTTGATCAAAGTGTTGATCAAAAGGATATGGTTAACTAGGGTAAATCCGAATAAGAATAAATGTTATTTTGAATCACATGGAGATGTGAACCCACGGCTAGCTGTATCCTTGAACCATTGAGGGTCCCAGAAGTATCGAATTCTGTATTCTCGTAGAGATAGTCAAATTTCAAGGAGTTGGAATTTGGAGACTATACTTTGATGTAGATCAAAGAGGAAGCTTATAAAAGAGTTTATGAGCTGATTCTATAGGATGAAAGAAATAGAAGTTAGAATGATTGCTAAATAAGGAAGGGGAGTGGAGCTGCTTGTTTTTTGAAGGAGTTCACTAAAACTAGCAACTGCCCAATATGGTAAGTGAAAATTTTGATATTCGAATTTTCGATTTTCATTATATGATAAAGACTTGTATCCTTGGTACATCGGCTCTCTCGGATCGTCGATCTGGGTTATAATGAGCTGAGAATCATTTGTTTAGTGAATTTAGAATTTACTAATGAAAAGTTGGTGCTAGTAGTGTTGACTATTGACATGTACACATTCCCATAAATGTTCTAGATGAGTCTAAAATTAAATTAACCAAAGAATTAATTTATAAATTAAATAGTGGTTATTTAATTTAATATTGTATATATTTTATATGGTGATATAAAAAATGTGTATATGGTATTATTGTAGAGCCCAAAATCAGTACACTTAAAACCCATGCATTTATTTAATTGTTAAATTATTTAATCAAGTTTAAAATGATTTTTTTAGATGCATGATTTATGAAATTACATTATTTTAAATTATTTATGTTTATGTGATGCACGTTAAAATGTTTCTTGAGTTTCATGTTTCATGCGATTATTCGATGCAGGATCGAGGAAAAGAGACCGACGAAGATTTTGGCGATTTTAAAATGTGGAATTTTATTTTAAGTTAGGATTAGGGCATTTTAAATGAAATATTTAGGTTTAAGCATTTTAAATGGTTTATTTAATTTTTAACATTTTAAAAGCCTAATTTAATTATTAGGTGATTTTATAACTTTAAAGTTTTTAAATATTTGTCACTTGTACATTTTATTTTAAATTAAGAGATATTATTTAATGTTAGAAGAATGTTAGTATTTTAATTAGTTGTTAATTATCAATTAAGCACATAATTTCTCCTAATTACCTACACTAACTCACGCACACACCCACATTTACATACACACATTTACGTTTAACACACACACGCACACAATTCCTTACACTCCCATTTCAGATTTTTATTGGAGAAACCTAGGGTTATAAGAACTTCAGGAGCCGCCCCTCCCCTCTCTGATTTTCACAGCGATTTCGTTGAGTTTTCCTCAAGAAAAATCGTGCCACGTTCGTCTCGGATCAACCCTCGCATCTTTCCCGCTTCGATGTCGTCGTTTCGGTAATGTTAAATATCAAAAGACATGTATAATCTTTTGATTCTGCATTAATCTTGTTATATTATATGTTCTTATGTTTATTATGCGTAAAAATCGAGCAAAAATTTGTTGCATCGAATTTGAAACGATTTTATATCTGAAAACTCAAAATTTGCTGTCATTTTTAATACTGCGACTTTTCGACCAATTTTCTAGAAAAACTTTCAACATGTAAAACGTATAACTTTACGATAACTTAGATTTGACAGTAAATTCGAAATATTTGGATAAGAAATGAGTGAGTTATGATTGTTTTTGTGGGACTGCTCAAACTTCGTTTTTTACAATTACGTTCTTCAAGTGCTTTTGAAGTTTTTGAGTTGCAGGCTTCGTTGGGCATACTGGGCTTGTGATACTGCATTTGGATACGTTATGGGATGTATTTAGGTGTTATTTGGTGGTTCTCTTGGGTAGGAAATGGCTTGGGATGTAATAGAAGTCGTAGGAAGCGAAATGATGTCGAATTACAAGTTATTGTTGTATTAAAGTTGCTTGTCGATGCTTGGGACGTTTGGGGTGTTTTTATGGGTTTTAATCAATGTAGTAGCATTCTAGGATGAGTCTCGAGGTGTTAGTTCATGTCCCCTAGGCTACCCAGACCTCGACACAGATTTCTTGCACTTTTTCCTTCAAAATGCAAATTTCCAGCACCTACACGTACCATTACACGGGGTATGTGTCCTTTTAATTTTTTTTTAAGGATTGTTTTGGGGTTTGACGTAATGATTTAGTACGATGATTAAATGAGGTCAATTTCCAAGAGATTTAGAACGTCATAAGGAATTTGTCAGTTTTGGGTGAGAGCATGACTATACATCTAAGTTATGAAAGATAGGATTCAAACTCATGTTAGTATATGAGCAGTGGCCCCAAGCGAGATCCAACGAATCCCTCAACGTCAAGTAAATATGTTCGACGTGCAAAAGAAAATATTTTTATGTTTTTGATGTACGCTAAATGTTTGTGACCTAATTATGAACGGGTTTGGAAGTCGATGAACGTGGCCAAGGACCTCTCCATCCCGGTAAAGCATGATTGGGTTTAGATCAGGATTGGAAAGCGGTAAGGCATGACCATGACCAATCCACCCGGCAAAGCATGACTGGGGATCTTATGTATGTGGTAGTGGATTTTCCTGTCAGCCCAGTACTATGGTTTAGTCTGATCAGGTACATTTACGTATGGGTCACTTGCTTTGAAATATATCTCTACGCAAAATGATGAAGTTTATGTATGTTCAAGTATGTATGAAGCAATCATGTTTATGTAAAGTTTTATGATTATGGCACGTCTACGTTTATGCTACTACGTTCAAGTTTCAAGTACGTTTAGGCTATTACGTTCAAATTTCAAGTATGTAAGCCCTACTTTAAAGATGCATGTGGTTTTATTATGTAGTACTTGCTATCTCCAGTTTATACATGTTGAGTATTTAGACTCACTAGACTTGATCGATGCATGTGAAGATGACTTTGAGGAGATGAGGGGTGGGGACCAATGAGCCGGATTGGACTGAGCAGGAAGCTAAACCCGAGGACCGCCTGTGTTTTAATGAATACTTTATGCATGTTCAAATACTTTGATTTCATGTTTTGTTTACGATGTTTAAACAATCATTTTTAGCAAATTTATTGGTGATATTTTTTGGCAAATATTTTGGATAAACAGTTTACTGATGATCAAAATTTGAAAGTTATTTTAAATTTAAGAAAATTTTTATTTTTCCGCAAATTTTAAAATAGTTAAAAAGTACGGTACGTTAAAGTTGGTATCAGAGCGGTGTTCTTCTAAAGGGTTATGCCTACTTCCATTTGCGAGAAGCTCACAAAGTCACACATCAAGTCTGTAAGTTTTAAGGTTTTAATTATTTTTATGTAGTAAGCATCAAGTCACGATTTAGCATGTGCATGTTTGAGTTCAAGTTACGTGCATCTTATGATATTAGTAGTATGTTTATGCAAGTTGGGTTTACGTGTTGGGCAAATTTTGGAACAGTATGCCTCCTAGACGCATGGTTAACCGTGGAGCGAGGGATGAGGATAGAGAGCCTCAGGATGGGGAGAGGGTCACTCCTCCTCATCCACCCCCAGATATGCAGGCCCAGATGCTTGCAGGAATGACTCAGTTCTTTGCACAGTTTGCGGGGAACCAAAATACCTTGGATACAGGGGCGAGGCCTAGACCTGAGGCAGTTTACGAGAGGTTTAGGAGGATGGATCCAAAGGAGTTCTCGGGGACTACTGACCCGATGATAGCGGAAGGATGGATTAAGTCCATCGAGGTAATTTTTGAAAGCGGACCGGTTACGGTGGCCGGAAACGCAACGGAAGCATAAATTTTCGAAAAATGACATGAAATTTCGGCCACCTTGATTATTTGTGCAATATTTACAAGAAACACCAAAAACATACATAGGGTGTTAGAAATTTCATTACCTATCAACTTCAAGAAGTTGATGATGGCACCAACTTTGTTGTGAACAACAAAGCTCTTCAAATGGAAGACAAGTCTACAAGCTCCTCCTCCTTTCCTTCAAAATAAGGCCCACCACAAGCTAGGTAAACCCCTTCTAGTTTTGCACTAGAAAAACTAGAAGATTTTTCAATGAGAATGATTTTATTCTCCAACAAAATTGAAGAACAAAGAAGAAAATATTTGAGAGAAAAAGCTCTTCAAAATTCGGCCAAGGTGAGGTGAAAGTGAGAGAGTGAAGTCTAGACTTGGGTGTGGGAAAAGTGAAAAAGTTGATCCCCATGCCATGCATTATTTTATTAAAAAGTATTCAAAGTCTCTTCACCTCCCAAGCATGCAAACCCTAGCATGTCTCACTTATATTATATGGTTTTTAATCACATTAAAAACATAGACTAAATTTTAATTATCTCAAACACATTTGAGATTAATTAAATACTACTTGAATTTATTCAAGTCCCACTAGTTAAATAATTATTTTAATTGAGCTCTACTAGACTCAATATTATTTAATTAATTCAACACTTGAATTAATTTAATTATTTAGACTCTACTAGGTCTACTAGTGTTTAATTAATTCAACACTTGAATTAATTTTATTTAGTCCACAATAATGTTTATGAAAATCACAATTTTCAACTACATTATTTACTTGGCCAAATTTTAATCTTAGGAACACTTCCATAAATTAAAATTTATATTTCTCTCTTAGAAGTCATACTTCTATTTTTCTTAACGCTTATAAACACATTTATAAGCCGTTCAACGCATTGAACTATTTTACTTCTCATCGGGATTTACAAAGCCAGTACTTGTGTGGCCCTCAATGGTTCATTGATACAACTAGCCGTGGGTTCACATCTCTATGTGATTCGGACTAAACATGTCCTTATTCGAGCATACCCCAATTGCTCCATTCTTACTTATCAACTCCTTGATAGTAAGAACGTCAGAACTCAAGTCTGATAGTACCCAACCAATCACGTTAAGCGCCTAGCAGCATCGCTTACGTGATTCCCTAGGTATCACATGATAGTGCCTGCAAGAACCATTCAATTATGGTTAGCGTACAGTACGGTCCCTTCAACTCATATATCCCGACCGATTCGACAACTATTGGTTTATCGAGAGTTGTTAATGAATCGATACTATGTGTCGTGTCGTGGTTGCATCGATGGTGTAATCTATGAAACCCCTTTCATAATTACCACCATACTCTGATCAGAGATTTCAACCCACACATACATGAAAAACACATAGGATATCCATACCCGTAGGTAAGCGGTGAATCCCCGACTACAATGCATCGACTCCTAAATGTTTCGCCGTAACACCCAATCTTGCCACCTAATGACCCCATAAGAGTCGGGAAACAAGTCAAAGTGAAACGCTAGCACATAGAGTCTCAATGTTGTCCCGGGTCATAAGGACTAATGGTGTACAACCATAAACCAGGACTTTTCCACTCGATAAGTGAGAACCACTTGGAAAGTCCTTTTATGGAGGGTTGTTCAGTGCACTCTACCAGGAGCACCTATCTGCATGCTCGGACATCACAATGTCCCCTACCAATGAAACATGGTACTCACATCGCAGATACTAGTCTCTAACTCGAGCGGCCTTTATCCTTCTTAGTGGCGGCTGAATCGACTAGGAACGGTTTAGAATATACAGTATTACAAATATGAGTTTCATGATACTCATCATATGAGCATCTCATATTCTTTCTACTATTTGTATATTCAAGGGCTTTATCTATGCAGCTAGCATGGGTATAAAGATAAAGATGCGCCAAATTAATAAATTCAAATATTATTAAAATAAAGATCGTTTATACAAAGAGTTTCATCGTGAATAGTCGGCCAACACTTGGCTCGACGTGCACCTACTCTAACAATCTCCCACTTGCACTAGAGCCAACTACCTATATTCTTTAGACCCATTGATTCGCGATGCTTCTCGAATGATGGTCCTGGTAAAGGCTTAGTTAGTGGATCAGCAACTTTATCTGCGGAGCCGACTTTGTCAATCGTGACATCTCCTCTTTCCACGATCTCTCTGAGGATGTGGTACTTTCTCAGTACGTGTTTGGACTTCTGATGAGACCTTGGCTCCTTCGCCTGAGCTATGGCTCCCGTGTTGTCACACATCACCGGGATAGGAGCAGCTCCATTTGGAATGACGCCCAACTCTTGGACGAAATTCCTAATCCAAACGGCCTCCTTTGCTGCAGCCGATGCAGCAATGTATTCTGCCTCAGTGGTGGAATCCGCAGTACTGTCTTGCTTGGAACTCTTCCAAGAGACAGCACCACCATTGAGCATGAATATGAATGTAGTAACCCGAATTCCAAATTGGGTAATTAACGGATTAATGGTGATTAAGAAGGTTTAATGTGTAATTTTGACCGTGGTCATGATCGGACGGACCGAAGATGGTTCGGTAGCACCGAAGAGTTCGGACGATCCGAAGTGAGTTCGGTGGATCCGATCATGAGGTGTCAAGAGCCTATGGACACGTGGGAGTTCGGACGTTCCGAAGTGAGTTCGGTGGATCCGATCATGAGGTGTCAAGAGCCTATGGACACGTGGGAGTTCGGACGTTCCGAAGTGTAGGTTCGGTGGATCCGATCGTGAGGTGTCAAGAGCTGATGGACACGTAGGAGTTCGGACGTTCCGAAGTGGGTTCGGTGGATCCGAACATAGCCTATAAATAGTGCTCGGATTTCCTCATTTTGTATTATCAAACTTTGAGTTGTGTCTCATATTTGAGAGATTTGGAAGGTTTCTAGGGTTAGTTGTCGGTCGAGCGATAGCAAAGAGCTGCCAGGATTGGTAGTGTAGCGACGCCTGAGTTACGAGGCAATCGACATCAAAGGGCTGTCGACGGACGAAGGTAAACCCTAAACCTTTGGTAGTACTGGTTTTGCTAGTATAGCATGGTAGTATTGTTCATTGGGTGCTTTTGATGCATAGGCTTGTTCTAGACCTGATTAGCGGTGTTGCGTAAGGCTAGGCTTGCTGTGATAGAGGTACGAAAGTACTATCCGAGATATCCTGGTTGAGTATACATTCTTATATGTGTTGCATGATTATGTGGTGCATTGATATATGTCATATGATGCATGCTATTATGTCACGTTTATTACTGCATGTTGCATTTCATGTTGAGCCGTATCTCCTTCGAGATAGCCTTTACTGTTGAGCTGTATCTCTTTCGAGATAAGCTATATATCTTGTGGGGCCGCTCAGCCCTGTCTTGTCTTGTGGACGCATGGACACCGAGAGTACACAGTGGCCGACGGGTCGGGAGGGCTTCGGTGATCCGGGACATTTTAGGTCCACGTCTGTTCTTGCAGTGGATGCAGTGACCCAGAGGTAGGACCGCGCGGCACTATCCACTTGGCGCCTCTAGACTGAGCATTTTGAGATCCTTTGTTACTCCTGTTTCTTGACTACCCTGGTATCATATCATAGCATGTGCATTTCATATAGGTTTGTATACTCATACTTTTGTACTGGGCGTTCTTATCGCTCACGTCCTCGGTTTTTGTTTATCTTGGACACCCCATTCCCACGGGGCAGGCCTCAGGTTGGACAGCTCAGGAGGAGGAAGAGGAGGACGTTGAGTAGCTGGTTGGTTTAATTCTTCGGTATCTCTTTGATTCGATTTGGTTGTACCGTATATTCAGTTTAAGTTGAGTTGTTCTGGATTTTCGATTGGGTTGTATAACTATCATTTGTTGGTATTTTCCGCTGTTATCTCTGATTATTATTAATTAAGTTAGTTGCATGCTTAGTTCTCAACTAGTAGGTGATTCTGGAACGGGTCACTACATTTATGGTATCAGAGCATGCTTACGATTTTGGGATATAGAGTCTGTTTTGGGATTTTTCGTGGACCATTTTACCATTTTACCCCATTCTATCTTGTAGCGATGGCTGACCACTTTGGTGATGAGAGTAGTCAGGGAAGTGTAGGTCGTTGGGGTGACTCAGGACGATCGTAGGCGTCATCGTGAACATCAGTCATCGTCGGGATGGTCCTAGGCGTTTTGATTTGCATCGTTTTATTCAGATGGGGCCTAAGCCTTTAGTTGGTGGTGAGACTCCCGATGATGCTGAGGATTGGATTAGAGCGCATGGAGAGTTGTTTCCGTGCATTCCAGTGCACCGAGGAGCAGAAGATAGAGACCCTTAGTTTTCTTCTCGAGGGCCGTGCGCGCAAGTGGTGGCGATCGACTTCTGCGCCGATAGTCCAGTCTCAGGGTAGGGTGACTTGGGCCGATTTCCGTGCAGCTTTCATGCAGCTGTATTTTCCTCCAGCCCTTCGCCAGGCGAAGACGATTGAGCTCCTGAACCTTAAGCAGGGGAGTATGTCTGTTGATGAGTATCAGCAGAAGTTCTTCGAGTTGTTACCCTTCGCTCCTCATATCAGTGGCAGTTCTGAGGCCAAGTATGATCATTTCCTCCAGGGTCTTAACCAGGAGATCTTTGATCGAGTCACTGTCTGTGATAATCCTACTTCTTACGATGGGTTAGTGAACCGGTGTCGCCAGGCAGAGATCAGTCTCCAGCGTGGTAGGGCTATTTTTTCTTCTAGACCTCCGAGTACTTTGAGCCCTAGGTCTCAGTCGTTCAAGAAATCTGGTTCTTCTTCTTCTGGATCTGGATCACGGTCTAGCGGTGTTTTCCGCTTTGGTGATAAGAAGGATGCTTGTGTGCATTGTGGAAAGAACCATCCCTCGGAGCAATGCCGATCAGTCGCGGGAGCTTGTTTTCAGTGCGGAGAGATGGGGCATATTAAGAAGTATTGTCCTCAGTTGCGAGGTGGAGCAGGATCTGGTTCCGGATCACAGACGACTGTTCAGCAGAGGAGGCAGGGTCAGGCAGTGGGTAGTTCGAATCTTCGACCTCGTGCCCAAGGTCAGGTATTTGCGCTGAACCAGGATCAGGCTGCAGATGACTGAGAGAGTCATAGCAGGTACTTTTCGTTTATGCGGTATTCCTGCTTTTGTTCTTATTGATACCGGAGCATCGCATTCATTCATTTCTGCACGATTTGTTAAGCGTCATAAGTTACCTGTATGTTTCTCTAGACTGTCATTCTTTCCGTTTCTACTCCGATGGGTCATTCGGTGTTAGCTAAGCGTCTAGTGATGGGTTGTCCCTTAGATTTTGAGGGTAACGATGTTGTTATTTCGTTTTGTTCATCCTCTAAACTTGATTTCGAGGACGAAATCGTTTTAAGGGGGGGAGAATGTAGTAACCCGAATTCCAAATTGGGTAATTAACGGATTAATGGTGATTAAGAAGGTTTAATGTGTAATTTTGACCGTGGTCATGATCGGACGGACCGAAGATGGTTCGGTAGCACCGAAGAGTTCGGACGATCCGAAGTGAGTTCGGTGGATCCGATCATGAGGTGTCAAGAGCTGATGGACACGTGGGAGTTCGGACGTTCCGAAGTGTAGTTCGGTGGATCCGATCATGAGGTGTCAAGAGCCTATGGACACGTGGGAGTTCGGACGTTCCGAAGTGTAGGTTCGGTGGATCCGATCGTGAGGTGTCAAGAGCTGATGGACACGTAGGAGTTCGGACGTTCCGAAGTGGGTTCGGTGGATCCGAACATAGCCTATAAATAGTGCTCGGATTTCCTCATTTTGTATTATCAAACTTTGAGTTGTGTCTCATATTTGAGAGATTTGGAAGGTTTCTAGGGTTAGTTGTCGGTCGAGCGATAGCCAAGAGCTGCCAGGATTGGTAGTGTAGCGACGCCTGAGTTACGAGGCAATCGACATCAAAGGGCTGTCGACGGACGAAGGTAAACCCTAAACCTTTGGTAGTACTGGTTTTGCTAGTATAGCATGGTAGTATTGTTCATTGGGTGCTTTTGATGCATAGGCTTGTTCTAGACCTGATTAGCGGTGTTGCGTAAGGCTAGGCTTGCTGTGATAGAGGTACGAAAGTACTATCCGAGATATCCTGGTTGAGTATACATTCTTATATGTGTTGCATGATTATGTGGTGCATTGATATATGTCATATGATGCATGCTATTATGTCACGTTTATTACTGCATGTTGCATTTCATGTTGAGCCGTATCTCCTTCGAGATAGCCTTTACTGTTGAGCTGTATCTCTTTCGAGATAAGCTATATATCTTGTGGGGCCGCTCAGCCCTGTCTTGTCTTGTGGACGCATGGACACCGAGAGTACACAGTGGCCGACGGGTCGGGAGGGCTTCGGTGATCCGGGACATTTTAGGTCCACGTCTGTTCTTGCAGTGGATGCAGTGACCCAGAGGTAGGACCGCGCGGCACTATCCACTTGGCGCCTCTAGACTGAGCATTTTGAGATCTTTTGTGACTCCTGTTTCTTGACTACCCTGGTATCATATCATAGCATGTGCATTTCATATAGGTTTGTATACTCATGCTTTTGTACTGGGCGTTCTTATCGCTCACGTCCTCGGTTTTTGTTTATCTTGGACACCCCATTCCCACGGGGCAGGCCTCAGGTTGGACAGCTCAGGAGGAGGAAGAGGAGGACGTTGAGTAGCTGGTTGGTTTAATTCTTCGGTATCTCTTTGATTCGATTTGGTTGTACCGTATATTTCAGTTTAAGTTGAGTTGTTCTGGATTTTCGATTGGGTTGTATAACTATCATTTGTTGGTATTTTCCGCTGTTATCTCTGATTATTATTAATTAAGTTAGTTGCATGCTTAGTTCTCAACTAGTAGGTGATTCTGGAACGGGTCACTACATTTATGGTATCAGAGCATGCTTACGATTTTGGGATATAGAGTCTGTTTTGGGATTTTTCGTGGACCATTTTACCATTTTACCCCATTCTATCTTGTAGCGATGGCTGACCACTTTGGTGATGAGAGTAGTCAGGGAAGTGTAGGTCGTTGGGGTGACCAGGACGATCGTAGGCGTCATCGTGAACATCGTCATCGTCGGGATGGTCCTAGGCGTTTTGATTTGCATCGTTTTATTCAGATGGGGCCTAAGCCTTTAGTTGGTGGTGAGACTCCCGATGATGCTGAGGATTGGATTAGAGCGCATGGAGAGTTGTTTCCGTGCATTCCAGTGCACCGAGGAGCAGAAGATAGAGACCCTTAGTTTTCTTCTCGAGGGCCGTGCGCGCAAGTGGTGGCGATCGACTTCTGCGCCGATAGTCCAGTCCCAGGGTAGGGTGACTTGGGCCGATTTCCGTGCAGCTTTCATGCAGCTGTATTTTCCTCCAGCCCTTCGCCAGGCGAAGACGATTGAGCTCCTGAACCTTAAGCAGGGGAGTATGTCTGTTGATGAGTATCAGCAGAAGTTCTTCGAGTTGTTACCCTTCGCTCCTCATATCAGTGGCAGTTCTGAGGCCAAGTATGACCATTTCCTCCAGGGTCCTTAACCAGGAGATCTTTGATCGAGTCACTGTCTGTGATAATCCTACTTCTTACGATGGGTTAGTGAACCGGTGTCGCCAGGCAGAGATCAGTCTCCAGCGTGGTAGGGCTATTTTTTCTTCTAGACCTCCGAGTACTTTGAGCCCTAGGTCTCAGTCGTTCAAGAAATCTGGTTCTTCTTCTTCTGGATCTGGATCACGGTCTAGCGGTGTTTTCCGCTTTGGTGATAAGAAGGATGCTTGTGTGCATTGTGGAAAGAACCATCCCTCGGAGCAATGCCGATCAGTCGCGGGAGCTTGTTTTCAGTGCGGAGAGATGGGGCATATTAAGAAGTATTGTCCTCAGTTGCGAGGTGGAGCAGGATCTGGTTCCGGATCACAGACGACTGTTCAGCAGAGGAGGCAGGGTCAGGCAGTGGGTAGTTCGAATCTTCGACCTCGTGCCCAAGGTCAGGTATTTGCGCTGAACCAGGATCAGGCTGCAGATGACTGAGAGAGTCATAGCAGGTACTTTTCGTTTATGCGGTATTCCTGCTTTTGTTCTTATTGATACCGGAGCATCGCATTCATTCATTTCTGCACGATTTGTTAAGCGTCATAAGTTACCGTATGTTTCTCTAGACGTCATTCTTTCCGTTTCTACTCCGATGGGTCATTCGGTGTTAGCTAAGCGTCTAGTGATGGGTTGTCCCTTAGATTTTGAGGGTAACGATGTTGTTATTTCGTTTTGTTCATCCTCTAAACTTGATTTCGAGGACGAAATCGTTTTAAGGGGGGGAGAATGTAGTAGCCCGAATTCCAAATTGGGTAATTAACGGATTAATGGTGATTAAGAAGGTTTAATGTGTAATTTTGACCGTGGTCATGATCGGACGGACCGAAGATGGTTCGGTACCACCGAAGAGTTCGGACGATCCGAAGTGAGTTCGGTGGATCCGATCATGAGGTGTCAAGAGCTGATGGACACGTGGGAGTTCGGACGTTCCGAAGTGTAGGTTCGGTGGATCCGATCATGAGGTGTCAAGAGCCTATGGACACGTGGGAGTTCGGACGTTCCGAAGTGTAGGTTCGGTGGATCCGATCGTGAGGTGTCAAGAGCTGATGGACACGTAGGAGTTCGGACGTTCCGAAGTGGGTTCGGTGGATCCGAACATAGCCTATAAATAGTGCTCGGATTTCCTCATTTTGTATTATCAAACTTTGAGTTGTGTCTCATATTTGAGAGATTTGGAAGGTTTCTAGGGTTAGTTGTCGGTCGAGCGATAGCCAAGAGCTGCCAGGATTGGTAGTGTAGCGACGCCTGAGTTACGAGGCAATCGACATCAAAGGGCTGTCGACGGACGAAGGTAAACCCTAAACCTTTGGTAGTACTGGTTTTGCTAGTATAGCATGGTAGTATTGTTCATTGGGTGCTTTTGATGCATAGGCTTGTTCTAGACCTGATTAGCGGTGTTGCGTAAGGCTAGGCTTGCTGTGATAGAGGTACGAAAGTACTATCCGAGATATCCTGGTTGAGTATACATTCTTATATGTGTTGCATGATTATGTGGTGCATTGATATATGTCATATGATGCATGCTATTATGTCACGTTTATTACTGCACGTTGCATTTCATGTTGAGCCGTATCTCCTTCGAGATAGCCTTTACTGTTGAGCTGTATCTCTTTCGAGATAAGCTATATATCTTGTGGGGCCGCTCAGCCCTGTCTTGTCTTGTGGACGCATGGACACCGAGAGTACACAGTGGCCGACGGGTCGGGAGGGCTTCGGTGATCCGGGACATTTTAGGTCCACGTCTGTTCTTGCAGTGGATGCAGTGACCCAGAGGTAGGACCGCGCGGCACTATCCACTTGGCGCCTCTAGACTGAGCATTTTGAGATCTTTTGTGACTCCTGTTTCTTGACTACCCTGGTATCATATCATAGCATGTGCATTTCATATAGGTTTGTATACTCATGCTTTTGTACTGGGCGTTCTTATCGCTCACGTCCTCGGTTTTGTTTATCTTGGACACCCCATTCCCACGGGGCAGGCCTCAGGTTGGACAGCTCAGGAGGAGGAAGAGGAGGACGTTGAGTAGCTGGTTGGTTTAATTCTTCGGTATCTCTTTGATTCGATTTGGTTGTACCGTATATTTCAGTTTAAGTTGAGTTGTTCTGGATTTTCGATTGGGTTGTATAACTATCATTTGTTGGTATTTTCCGCTGTTATCTCTGATTATTATTAATTAAGTTAGTTGCATGCTTAGTTCTCAACTAGTAGGTGATTCTGGAACGGGTCACTACATTTATGGTATCAGAGCATGCTTACGATTTTGGGATATAGAGTCTGTTTTGGGATTTTTCGTGGACCATTTTACCATTTTACCCCATTCTATCTTGTAGCGATGGCTGACCACTTTGGTGATGAGAGTAGTCAGGGAAGTGTAGGTCGTTGGGGTGACCAGGACGATCGTAGGCGTCATCGTGAACATCGTCATCGTCGGGATGGTCCTAGGCGTTTTGATTTGCACCGTTTCATTCAGATGGGGCCTAAGCCTTTAGTTGGTGGTGAGACTCCCGATGATGCTGAGGATTGGATTAGAGCGCATGGAGAGTTGTTTCCGTGCATTCCAGTGCACCGAGGAGCAGAAGATAGAGACCCTTAGTTTTCTTCTCGAGGGCCGTGCGCGCAAGTGGTGGCGATCGACTTCTGCGCCGATAGTCCAGTCTCAGGGTAGGGTGACTTGGGCCGATTTCCGTGCAGCTTTCATGCAGCTGTATTTTCCTCCAGCCCTTCGCCAGGCGAAGACGATTGAGCTCCTGAACCTTAAGCAGGGGAGTATGTCTGTTGATGAGTATCAGCAGAAGTTCTTCGAGTTGTTACCCTTTGCGCCTCATATCAGTGGCAGTTCTGAGGCCAAGTATGATCATTTCCTCCAGGGTCCTTAACCAGGAGATCTTTGATCGAGTCACTGTCTGTGATAATCCTACTTCGTATGATGGGTTAGTGAACCGGTGTCGCCAGGCAGAGATCAGTCTCCAGCGTGGTAGGGCTATTTTTTCTTCTAGACCTCCGAGTACTTTGAGCCCTAGGTCTCAGTCGTTCAAGAAATCTGGTTCTTCTTCTTCTGGATCTGGATCACGGTCTAGCGGTGTTTTCCGCTTTGGTGATAAGAAGGATGCTTGTGTGCATTGTGGAAAGAACCATCCCTCGGAGCAATGCCGATCAGTCGCGGGAGCTTGTTTTCAGTGCGGAGAGATGGGGCATATTAAGAAGTATTGTCCTCAGTTGCGAGGTGGAGCAGGATCTGGTTCCGGATCACAGACGACTGTTCAGCAGAGGAGGCAGGGTCAGGCAGTGGGTAGTTCGAATCTTCGACCTCGTGCCCAAGGTCAGGTATTTGCGCTGAACCAGGATCAGGCTGCAGATGACTGAGAGAGTCATAGCAGGTACTTTTCGTTTATGCGGTATTCCTGCTTTTGTTCTTATTGATACCGGAGCATCGCATTCATTCATTTCTGCACGATTTGTTAAGCGTCATAAGTTACTGTATGTTTCTCTAGACTGTCATTCTTTCCGTTTCTACTCCGATGGGTCATTCGGTGTTAGCTAAGCGTCTAGTGATGGGTTGTCCCTTAGATTTTGAGGGTAACGATGTTGTTATTTCGTTTTGTTCATCCTCTAAACTTGATTTCGAGGACGAAATCGTTTTAAGGGGGGGAGAATGTAGTAGCCCGAATTCCAGATTGGGTAATTAACGGATTAATGGTGATTAAGAAGGTTTAATGTGTAATTTTGACCGTGGTCATAATCGGACGGACCGAAGATGGTTCGGTAGCACCGAAGAGTTCGGACGATCCGAAGTGAGTTCGGTGGATCCGATCATGAGGTGTCAAGAGCTGATCGGACACGTGGGAGTTCGGACGTTCCGAAGTGTAGGTTCGGTGGATCCGATCATGAGGTGTCAAGAGCCGATGGACACGTGGGAGTTCGGACGTTCCGAAGTGTAGGTTCGGTGGATCCGATCGTGAGGTGTCAAGAGCTGATGGACACGTAGGAGTTCGGACGTTCCGAAGTGGGTTCGGTGGATCCGAACATAGCCTATAAATAGTGCTCGGATTTCCTCATTTTGTATTATCAAACTTGAGTTGTGTCTCATATTTGAGAGATTTGGAAGGTTTCTAGGGTTAGTTGTCGGTCGAGCGATAGCCAAGAGCTGCCAGGATTGGTAGTGTAGCGACGCCTGAGTTACGAGGCAATCGACATCAAAGGGCTGTCGACGGACGAAGGTAAACCCTAAACCTTTGGTAGTACTGGTTTTGCTAGTATAGCATGGTAGTATTGTTCATTGGGTGCTTTTGATGCATAGGCTTGTTCTAGACCTGATTAGCGGTGTTGCGTAAGGCTAGGCTTGCTGTGATAGAGGTACGAAAGTACTATCCGAGATATCCTGGTTGAGTATACATTCTTATATGTGTTGCATGATTATGTGGTGCATTGATATATGTCATATGATGCATGCTATTATGTCACGTTTATTACTGCATGTTGCATTTCATGTTGAGCCGTATCTCCTTCGAGATAGCCTTTACTGTTGAGCTGTATCTCTTTCGAGATAAGCTATATATCTTGTGGGGCCGCTCAGCCCTGTCTTGTCTTGTGGACGCATGGACACCGAGAGTACACAGTGGCCGACGGGTCGGGAGGGCTTCGGTGGTCCGGGACATTTTAGGTCCACGTCTGTTCTTGCAGTGGATGAAGTGACCCAGAGGTTGGACCGCGCGGCACTATCCACTTGGCGCCTCTAGACTGAGCATTTTGAGATCCTTTGTTACTCCTGTTTCTTGACTACCCTGGTATCATATCATAGCATGTGCATTTCATATAGGTTTGTATACTCATACTTTTGTACTGGGCGTTCTTATCGCTCACGTCCTCGGTTTTTGTTTATCTTGGACACCCCATTCCCACGGGGCAGGCCTCAGGTTGGACAGCTCAGGAGGAGGAAGAGGAGGACGTTGAGTAGCTGGTTGGTTTAATTCTTCGGTATCTCTTTGATTCGATTTGGTTGTACCGTATATTTCAGTTTAAGTTGAGTTGTTCTGGATTTTCGATTGGGTTGTATAACTATCATTTGTTGGTATTTTCCGCTGTTATCTCTGATTATTATTAATTAAGTTAGTTGCATGCTTAGTTCTCAACTAGTAGGTGATTCTGGAACGGGTCACTACAATGAATCCGGAGGTTGACTTCGAGTCATCAACATCGCTTTGGAAGCTAGAGTCGGTATAGCCTTCCAATTTTAGTTCTCCACCCCCATAGACCAAGAACAACTTATTGGTCCTTCTCAAATACTTGAGGATGTCTTTCACAGCTTTCTAGTGTGGAAGACCAGGGTTGGATTGATATCTACTCACTACACTTAGTGCAAAAGCCACGTCAGGACGTGTAGATATCATCCCATACATGATACTACCAATAGCCGAAGCATACGGAATTCGTGTCATCGCCGCTATCTCTGCATCAGTCTTGGGAGACATAGACTTGGATAGGGACACGCCATGACACATTGGTAGATGTCCTTTCTTGGACTCGTCCATCGAGAACCGCTTCACGATGGTATCAATGTATGTGGACTGGGTGAGACCAAGCAATCTTTTTGATCTATCTCTATAGATCTGTATTCCCAATACAAAAGATGCTTCACCCAAGTCCTGCATTGAGAACTTACTTGCTAACCATATCTTTGTTGATTGCAACATTCCTACATCATTCCCAATGAGTAGAATGTCATCAACATAAAGAACAAGGAATGTCACAGCACTCCCACTGACCTTCTTATACACACAGGGTTCCTCAGGATTCTTAGTAAAACCAAACTCTTTGATCGTACTATCGAATCTGAGGTTCCAGCTCCTAGATGCCTGCTTAAGACCATAAATAGATCTTTGAAGTTTGCATACCATATGCTCACTTCCGATGGATGTAAACCCTTCAGGTTGAGACATGTAAATCTCTTCCTTAATATCCCCATTAAGGAAGGCAGTCTTGACATCCATCTGCCATATCTCATAGTCATACCATGCAGCTATGGCTAGCAAAATCCTAATGGACTTGAACATCGCAACTGGAGAAAAGGTTTCCTCATAGTCAACACCTTGCCTTTGAGTATATCCTTTTGCAACCAGTCGCGCCTTGAAGGTCAATACCTTCCCATCCGCCCCAAGTTTCCTCTTGTAAATCCATTTACACCCTATGGGAACAATTCCCTCAGGTGGATCCACGAGATTCCACACTTGGTTCGAATGCATGGAATTCATCTCAGATTCCATTGCTTCAAGCCATTTGGATGAATCGGCATCAGATAACGCTTCCTTGAAGGTCCTTGGATCACATCCAAGATTAGGCTCATCATGGCCCTCTTCAAGAAGCAGACCATACCTCATAGGTGGTCTCGAGACTCTCTCGGATCTTCTAGGAGCTTGTATCTCCTCACTTGGCTTCTCGGGTGTGGGTTCTACAACTGTGGGTGTCTCTCGAACCTCTTCGAGTTCTATCATCTCGCCTTTTCTATCCAATAGAAATTCCTTTTCCAAAAAGGTTGCGTTCCTAGAAACAAACACTTTTGTTTCTTGAGGATGATAGAAATAATATCCAGCTGAATTCCTTGGATATCCCACAAAGTAGCATAAAATGGATCGACTATCCAATTTATCTCCCACTACCTGCTTCACATAAGCAGGGCACCCCCATATTCTAAAATAAGAATATTTGGGTGGCTTACCCATCCATATCTCATATGGTGTCTTATCAACTGCTTTTGTATGGACATGGTTCAACAACAGTGCCGCTGTCTCAAGCGCATATCCCCAAAAGGATGGCGGCAACTCCGTGAACCCCATCATAGACCGAACCATGTCCATCAAGGTCCGGTTACGACGCTCCGATACACCATTCAACTGCGGTGTAGCGGACGGAGTCCACTGCGAGAGAATCCCATTCTCCCTTAGATACTCTTGGAACTCGCCACTCAAGTACTCGCCACCTCGATCCGATCGAAGTGTCTTGATGCTTCGTCCCAATTGTTTCTCTACTTCACTTCTGAATTCTTTGAACCGTTCAAAGACTTCAGACTTGTGTTTCATCAAATACACATACCCATACCTCGAATAGTCATCGGTAAAGGTGATGAAGTAGGCATGTCCATGCTTAGTGGTGATGCTAAGCGGACCGCACACATCGGTATGGATCAAATCCAATAACCCTTTGGCTCGCTCCGCATGGCCCTTAAAGGGAATTTTGGTCATCTTTCCTTTCAGACAGGATTCACAAGTCGTGAGAGCATTAATATCAGACATATCAAACATGCCAACTCCCACTAACTTGTTCATCCTTCTTGAGGAAATATGACCTAATCGAGCATGCCATAATTGTGCCGCATTAAGAGTATCTTGTTTGCGCTTATTTGTTGTTGTTATCGTTTGGACATTGTTAAGTGGAATATCTTTTAATTTTAAGGTGTAGAGATTGTTTTCAAGTTCACCGGTACCAACTAAACATTCATCCTTGTAAATATTGCAAACACCTTTGCCAAATAAACAAGAAAATCCATCGATATCAAGCATAGGAATGGAAATAATGTTTTTAATCAAGTCTGGTACAAATAAAACATCTCTCAAAATAAGCTTAAAATCATTGTTCAAAATTAAACAAACATCTCCTACGGCTCTGGCAGCAACTCTTGCTCCATTGCCCATCTTCAAGAAGGTCTCACCCTCTCGGAGCCTCCTACTTCTTCCCATCGCCTGCAAATCATTACAGAGATGTGAGCCACAGCCGGTATCCAATACCCAAGAAGTAGAGTTAATCGAGATATTTACTTCAATAAAGAACATACCTTTGCCAGAACCCTTCTGCGCAAGATATTCCCTGCAGTTACGCCTCCAATGTCCAGGCTTCTTGCAGTGGTGACAGATGTCAACAGTCTTTTCAGCCTTCACTGGCGCGGCTGCCACAACGGGACTCGAAGTCTGCCTCTTCAAGGGCTCGCTCTTCTTGGTACGCTGGAAAGAACGCTTCTTTCCCTTCCCAGGTGGACCGGTCTTCGTGCCAGATGAAGAGCCCACATAAAGAACCTGCTTCTCCTTTTTGATTGTGGACTCAAAGGTCACAAGCATGTTCACCAACTCTTCAAGGCTAGGCTCGAGCTTGTTCATATTGAAGTTCACAACGAAAGGATCGAAAGAGCTAGGCAGCGACAGCAGTAACACATCAGTGGTCAACTCCGAAGGCAACACCAAATCCATGCCTACGAGCTTGTCCACGAGCCCAATCAACTTTAGGCCATGCTCATGGACCGAAGTCCCATCTCGCATGCGTAAAGTGATGAGCTCCTTTACTGTGGCATGCCTCAAAGGCCGAGTCTGCTCACCGAAGAGCTCCTTGAGGTGCATATGAATGTCAGCAGCATTCTTAGCATCCTCGAATCGCCTTTGCAGCTCATCGTTCATCGAAGCCTGCATATAACACTTGGCCTTCAAGTCATGGTCACACCATTCCTTGTGGGTCTGCAATTCCTCAGGAGTGCAGCCCTTAGGAGCCTCAGCAGGGGGCGCCTCAGTCAGTGTATATGCGATTCTCTCCGAGTTTAGGACGATCTTTAAATTTCTTAGCCAAGTGATATAGTTTGGTCCGGTTAGAATGTGTTTTTCGAGAATGACGGAAAACGGGTTGCGAATTGATGACATGTCAAAGATTTGTACTGAAAAGTAAAACAGATAAATGTTAATGATTATTTCAAAATATTTCATAAGATATAAAGTTTGGACTTTTACTTTATAAATAATTACTCCCACTGTTTTGACATCTTTCACTACCCTCTAGTGAAAACGGGAAACTCCTTTCCTCAGTAGGTACGTAAGGTCCAATTAGCGAATTATGATCCCGTTTATACAGCCAATCACAATTCCTAAAAGGTAGTTTCCCAATTGCATCACAATGCAACCCTTAACGTAAACTTTTGTCTCACGTTTGATTAGGACCCATTATAGACGTCGTTCATCTTTACGTGTCAAGCCTTACCCATCGATGTTGAACCTTAATGGACGGTCGCCATGAGTTCCCTCAATTATCTGAGCCGAAGTCATGGGAGTTCCACGTAGTTCACATCACTATGTCAATGGATGTCACAGCTTTCCGGCACCCAGGGCCCCCTCAATTATCTGAGCCGAGCCCCGAGTACGGGTAGCGTTCATCATGCACCCATTGTCGATGGAAGACAAGGAAATTATAAACAAATTTATAATTCCCCTTTTCGGACTTGATATTAATTTTGAATCTAATTCAAAATGAGGGTTTTTAATTTTGAAAGGTCTCATCATTAATTTTATTTTAAAAGCTCGCCATGTTTGATCGTATGTTTGCCGGATTCATGCAACTTTGTTATTATAATAATAATAACGCACATACTCATTATTTATAACATATCATGCATATATTATAAATAGAAAACAGTACAAGGATGATCAATTGCCCCAACACTAATGGCCCGTGTGAGCTAAACACGGGCCTAGGTCCAATCCTAGGGTAAATGCACGGGATGCAATGCAACTATACTATTACATTAGCATCCAATATTACATGTCTTCGATCTTCATAATCACCAAGGCCACCATCTTCCAATCTTGATCTTCCCCTATTCTAATATTTACAATTAAATATCCATGGCACATAGGGATACATCTCATGGGGTGGGAACGGGCCATAAACCAAGCCCACTTTAAATTGATAATTATTACAATCATACAACACAAATATCCTAGCATACACCTAGCAAATTGGGCTTGGGCTTTTGATCATCCTTCATGCACAATATCATATATCATACACCATCAATTAATTATCACTATGATTAATTGATCCAATATTATATATCTTGATCCAATCACTAACCGCCACAATTATAAATTAAATTAACAAAGTATACAAACACCTTTGTCTACTTTCAAATTAATTTATTTATAATCGAATTTCTTATAAATCACAATTTACTATAAATAATTAAAGTCCTACTTCAATTATTTATTTTATGAGAAAATATGTGCAACAATTGTAAATTTAAACTTAAGGGCCCAAAACTCATTTTTCAACAAAATAGTTTGGCCAATTTAAATTTCACAAAATTATGTTGACCATCTAATGGCCCAACAACTCAAGGCCCATGACACTAAGATTGTCCAAAACACTTTTGGAAACCCTAGCCGTCATCGTCGTCGCCGGAGCTCCGTCGCCGGATTCCGGCAACAAAAAAAAATTTTTTATTTTAAAAAACTGCATTTTCGGGTAGCCCCCTCGGGCTGCCCTTTGCTGCCCGAAATTTCCGGGCAGCCCTCGGGCAGCAACATGCTGCCCGAAAATTTATTTTTTTTTTTTTGTTTTTGAAATAGAATTTTCGGCCCTATGAAAATCTTGAACAAAAAATTCTCAAGCGGTTAGAAATCGATCTCAATACAATATTACGTAAATATAGCACAAAAACCGTAACCTAAGCTCGGATACCACTTGAAAGCGGACCGGTTACGGTGGCCGGAAACGCAACGGAAGCATAAATTTTCGAAAAATGACATCAAATTTCGGCCACCTTGATTATTTGTGCAATATTTACAAGAAACACCAAAAACATACATAGGGTGTTAGAAATTTCATTACCTATCAACTTCAAGAAGTTGATGATGGCACCAACTTTGTTGTGAACAACAAAGCTCTTCAAATGGAAGACAAGTCTACAAGCTCCTCCTCCTTTCTTCAAAATAAGGCCCACCACAAGCTAGGTAAACCTATTCTAGTTTTGCACTAGAAAAACTAGAAGATTTTTCAATGAGAATGATTTTATTCTCCAACAAAATTGAAGAACAAAGAAGAAAATATTTGAGAGAAAAAGCTCTTCAAAATTCGGCCAAGGTGAGGTGAAAGTGAGAGAGTGAAGTCTAGACTTGGGTGTGGGAAAAGTGAAACAGTTGATCCCCATGCCATGCATTATTTTATTAAAAAGTATTCAAAGTCTCTTCACCTCCCAAGCATGCAAACCCTAGCATGTCTCACTTATATTATATGGTTTTTAATCACATTAAAAACATAGACTAAATTTTAATTATCTCAAACACATTTGAGATTAATTAAATACTACTTGAATTTATTCAAGTCCCACTAGTTAAATAATTATTTTAATTGAGCTCTACTAGACTCAATATTATTTAATTAATTCAACACTTGAATTAATTTAATTATTTAGACTCTACTAGGTCTACTAGTGTTTAATTAATTCAACACTTGAATTAATTTTATTTAGTCCACAATAATGTTTATGAAAATCACAATTTTCAACTACATTATTTACTTGGCCAAATTTTAATCATAGGAACACTTCCATAAATTAAAATTTATATTTCTCTCTTAGAAGTCATACTTCTATTTTTCTTAACGCTTATAAACACATTTATAAGCCGTTCAACGCATTGAACTATTTTACTTCTCATCGGGATTTACAAAGCCAGTACTTGTGTGGCCCTCAATGGTTCATTGATACAACTAGCCGTGGGTTCACATCTCTATGTGATTCGGACTAAACATGTCCTTATTCGAGCATACCCCAATTGCTCCATTCTTACTTATCAACTCCTTGATAGTAAGAACGTCAGAACTCAAGTCTGATAGTACCCAACCAATCACGTTAAGCGCCTAGCAGCATCGCTTACGTGATTCCCTAGGTATCACATGATAGTGCCTGCAAGAACCATTCAATTATGGTTAGCGTACAGTACGGTCCCTTCAACTCATATATCCCGACCGATTCGACAACTATTGGTTTATCGAGAGTTGTCAATGAATCGATACTATGTGTCGTGTCGTGGTTGCATCGATGGTGTAATCTATGAAACCCCTTTCATAATTACCACCATACTCTGATCAGAGATTTCAACCCACACATACATGAAAAACACATAGGATATCCATACCCGTAGGTAAGCGGTGAATCCCCGACTACAATGCATCGACTCCTATATGTTTCGCCGTAACACCCAATCTTGCCACCTAATGACCCCATAAGAGTCGGTAAACAAGTCAAAGTGAAACGCTAGCACATAGAGTCTCAATGTTGTCCCGGGTCATAAGGACTAATGGTGTACAACCATAAACCAGGACTTTTCCACTCGATAAGTGAGAACCACTTGGAAAGTCCTTTTATGGAGGGTTGTTCAGTGCACTCTACCAGGAGCACCTATCTGCATGCTCGGACATCACAATGTCCCCTACCAATGAAACATGGTACTCACATCGCAGATACTAGTCTCTAACTCGAGCGGCCTTTATCCTTCTTAGTGGCGGCTGAATCGACTAGGAACGGTTTAGAATATACAGTATTACAAATATGAGTTTCATGATACTCATCATATGAGCATCTCATATTCTTTCTACTATTTGTATATTCAAGGGCTTTATCTATGCAGCTAGCATGGGTATAAAGATAAAGATGCGCCAAATTAATAAATTCAAATATTATTAAAATAAAGATCGTTTATACAAAGAGTTTCATCGTGAACAGTCGGCCAACACTTGGCTCGACGTGCACCTACTCTAACAATTTTTGCATTTATGAGGCTGCAGGATGCAGACAGAGTTAGATGTAACACTTTCTTGTTGACTGGAGACGCCAGGCTTTGGTGGGAAAGCGCATCAGTGTCAGTGAAATTACAAACACTGACGTGGAATGGGTTCAAGGAGGTTTTCTACTTCAAGTACTTCACTCAAGAAGTACGCTCCCGCCTGACCAGGGAGTTCATGTCGCTGTGACAGGGAGAGAGCAACGTCGTAGACTTCGTCGGGAAGTTTGAGAGGGAGTGTAACTTTGTGCCCCTGATTGCAAATGATACCCGGGAGAAGAGGAGGCATTTTATGGATGGGTTGCGGCCGATCTTGCGCCTTGATGTGAGAGTTGCTGGTCCCACGACTTATGCAATTGCCGTGTCTAGAGACTTGGCGGCAGAGCAGGACCAGAGGGACATTGAGGTTGATAGGCAGGGCAAGAGGCCCTATCAGGCGCCTCAGCAGCAGCAGCGACCTCAGTTTAAGAATCCTTTCCCTGAACAGCAGGGGAAGAGACCATTTCAGGGACCGCCAAAAGACAATGGTTCTATTCCTCAACAGAAGACTCCTCAGAGACCCGGTGAGTGCCCAGTGTGCTCGAAGTGCAACTGCCAGCATCCGGGACATTGTCTATTTGGATTGGGCAAAGGCTTCAAATGCGGAGCCAATGATCATATGCTAAGAGACTGCACGCAGTGGAGGCAGCCAACCCATGGAAGGGTGCTTGCCATGCAACCAGAGGAGGCGAACCCATATATGACGTTGTTGACTAGTAACTTATTTAATTCAGCACCTCATTATTCTTACTATGCATGTTTCGAATTTTATTTGGGATTAATAGTGTGCTAGTAGTATTTTTGGTGACTTGTGTAGAGATTTTTCTACTGTGAATGATGTTAAGATTATAATTTTGGGATATAAGTTTTGTGTGTGTACCAATGTCACTCAGGGAATATTTTCATGAAGAGAGTAGCCACGAAGGCCTTGATAGATTCAGGGGCCACTCACTCTTTTATTTCGGAGACGTTCGCTAATCATCTGGGCGTCAAGTCTATTGGACTCGACGTGAGCTATTCAATAACAGTCTCATCAAGGGAAGAGCTAAGCTACTAGCGTGGTCAGAGACATCGATCTTGAACTGCATGGCCACCTAGTGTATGCCGATCTAATCGTGTTGCCGATGCCAGAATTGATATTATCTTGTGAATGGACTGGCTGACGAAGAACAGAGTTCTTATTGACTTTCAGAAAAGGTCAGTGTTGGTAAGACCTTTGGGCATGGAGCAGTTTCTCTTTGAGCTAGATAGATGGAAGAGTTTCCCTCGCATGATCTCTTACATCCAGGCACGTAGACTTATTCACAAGGGGTGTCAGGCTTTCTTGGCCAGTATTATTTCTGCACCTGACGCACCCACTCCGTCGATATCGATTGTCAGAGATTTCCCTGATGTCTTTCCAAACGACGTCACAGGCCTTCCACTAGAAAGAGAGGTGGAGTTCACCATCGACCTTATGCGAGGCAGTGTGCCAATTTCAAAAGCACCGTATCGTTTAGCTCTAGCTAAGATGTTAGAACTCAAGCCGCAGATTCAGGAGCTTCCTGACAAGGAATTCATCCGCCCTAGTTTCTCACCATGAGACGCACCAATGCTCTTTGTAAAGAAGAAAGATGGGAGCATGAGGCTGTGTATCGATTATCGAGAACTGAACAAGGTAATGATCAAGAATAAATACACACTTACAAGGATCGAGGACTTGTTTGATCAGTTGCAGGGAGCTACGGTGTTCTCTAAGATAGATTTTTGGTCAAGGTATCATCAATTGAAGGTAAAAGATGCAGATGTTCATAAGATGTCCTTCAGAACCAGATATGGGCATTAAGAGTTCATAGTGATGCCGTTTGGACTAACGAATGCTCAAGCGATATTTTTGGAACTCATGAATCGAGTATTTCAGCCCTACCTAGATTAGTTCATCATAGAATTCATTGACTAAATTCTTATCAACTCGAAGAGCCATGAGGAGCACAGTCAGCATTTGAGCACGATGTCGCAGGTTTTGCAGGGACACAAATTGTATGCAAAATTCAGTAAGTGTGAATTTTGGTTGGAGAAGGTAGTGTTTTTGGGTCAAATAATATCTAGCAGTGGCATCGAGGTGGATCCAGCGAAGGTAGCAGCCGTTAAAGAATGGGTTGAGCCGAAGAATGCATCAGAGATCCGTATTTTCCTAGGCTTAGCAGGCTACTACATGAAATTTATTCAGGGATTTTCTTCGGTTGCAGTGCCACTCACCTCATTGACCAAGAAGAAGAATTTGACCAGTTGGTAGATCCAATTTTACTAACGGGTTTGTTAATTTTTTGATTGATGATTATGGAATCTTTTTCTCCTTTATTTTAACTCGATTCATATACTTCTCTTAATTGAAATAATAGAATTGGATTTACTTTTGAAAGTTTTTTTATTTATTTTTTTTTAAAACTGACACTTTTGATAATCCATTTTTTTGTTTCTTTTGAAACTTTTCGAAGTGATTTTGTTTTTCCTTTGAAAACTATTCGAACTAGAAAATCCTTCTTTTTAAATTTGTTGTATGGAGTGTTGAATGTCAGAAGAGCTTTGATACTTTGAAGCGAGCTCTTGTTTCAGCACCAGTGCTAGCCATGCCATCGGGGCAAGGCAATTTTGTGTTATACACCGATGCATCTAAGCTCGGGTTAGGCACAGTGTTGATGCAACATGGTCAGGTCATAGCTTATGCATCCATACAGTTGAAGGTGCATGAGAAAAACTACCCGACTCATCTTGATTTAGCTGCAGATGTAACATCTTGTCATAGCTTATGCATCCATACAGTTGAATTTAGCATCCATACAGTTGAAGGTGCAACATCTTGATTTAGCTGCCGATGACTTTGCGTTGAAGATATGGAAACAATACTTGTACGGCAAGAAATGCCAGATATGTACTGATCACAAGAGTCTCAAGTATTTCTTCACGCAGAAAGAATTGAATATGAGACAGAGATTGTGGTTAGAGTTAGTGAAGACTACGATTGTGAGATTAGCTACCATCCAAGGAAAGCTAACGTTGTAGCAGACGCCTTGAGCATAAAAGTAGCAGTCGTAGCACATTTTTCAGTGAAGAGACCTCTTCAGTCAGAGATTCAGAGATTTGGGTTAGAGGTTTATCCTAAGGGCAGAGCTCCTAAGCTGTCTAATCTGAGAGTCCAGTCTTCGTTGCTAGACCGAATCCGTGCAGGTCAATCGTCAGATGAACAATTGCAAAAATAGAGACTGAAAGATGAATCCAAGGGCAGTGTACTCTACACAGTGTCCGATGGTATTGTGAGGTACGGAAAAAGGATGTGGGTGCCTAGTGTTGATTCAATCAGAGAGGCTATTCTAACAAAGGCACATGCAACTCCGTATTCCATTCATCCAGGAGGTACCAAGATTTACATGGATTTGCAGACTTTGTATTGGTGGCCAGGGATGAAGCGAGATATCCGCCTATTTGTGTCTGAATGTCTCACTTGTCAGTAGGTGAAGGCAAAGAATCAGAGGCCAGCAGGAATGCTTAAGCCACTCCCTATCCCCGAGTGGAAGTGGGAGAATATCACCATGGACTTCGTTGTTGGTTTGCCGAGGTCAATCAGAGGATCCAATGCCATTTGGATTATAGTGGATCGACTTACTAAGTCGGCACACTTCTTGCCAGTGAAGACGACTTTCTCTATGACGCAGTATGCTGAGCTCTATATCAGGGAGATAGTTCGATTGCACGGAATCCCAATTTCTATATTTCCAACAGAGACCCGAGGTTTACATCGTCCTTCTGGAAGAGTTTGCATGCAGCCATGGAGGACGAAGTTACTATTCAGTACAACTTTTCACCCTCAAACAAATGGCCAGTCTGAACGAGTGATTCAGATTTTGGAGGATTTGTTGAGAGCATGTGTGATCGATTTCCATGGGAATTGGGAATCAGAGCTACCTCTTGTGGAGTTTACATACAACAACAGCTTCCGATCATCTATAGGTATGGCTCTCTACGAGGCATTGTATGGGAAGAGTGCAGATCGCCGATTCATTGAGATGAAGTCGGTGAGAGATCAGACCTTGGTCCAGAGATTGTTCAGCAGACTGCAGATGAGGGGGTTAAGATCCGAGACAGGATGAAGACCGCACAGAGGCGTCAAAAGAGTTATGATGATAAGAGGAGGAGGGATCTCGAGTTTGCCGTAGGAGACCACGTCTTCGTAAGGATAACACCTATGAAGGGCGTTATGAGGTTTGGGAAGAGAGGCAAGCTTAGTCCGAGGTTTATGGGACCGTTCGAAATTCTTGATAGAGTTGGGACACTAGCTTATCGCCTAGCCTTACCGCCGAATTTGGCCGGTATACACAATGTGTTCCACGTCTCGATACTGAGGAAGTACCTAGTGAATCCTTTGCATGGTTTGAGTTTTGAGCCGTTGCAGTTGGCTCCAGATCTATCATTTCAGGAAAGACCTGTCCAAATCCTAGACCAAAAGTAACGGAGACTTTTGAACAATGTAACTAAACTGGTTAAAGTCCGATGGCTGAATCAATCAGCGGAAGAGACCACTTGGGAGACTGAAGCAGATATGAGAAGCCGCTACCCGTAGTTGTTTGGTAAGATTTAATTTCGAGGACGAAATTATATAAGTGGGGAAGGAACTGTAGAGTCCAAAATCATTACACGTAAAACCCATGCATTTATTTAATTGATAAATTATTTAATAAATTTTAAAATGATTTTTTTTAGATGCATGATTTATGAAATTACATTATTTTAAATTATTTATGTTTATGTGATGCACGTTAGAATATTTCTCGAGTTTCATGTTTCAAGCGATTATTCGATGCGGGATCGAGGAAAAGAGACCGTCGACAATTTTGGCGATTTTAAAATATGGTATTTTATTTTAAGTTAGGATTGAAGCATTTTAAATGATTTATTTAGTTTTAAGCATTTTAAAATGTTCATTTAATTTTTAGCATTTGAAAATCATAATTTAATTATTAGGTGATTTTATAACTTCAAAGTTCTTAAAGATTTGTCACTTCTACATTTTATTTTAAATTAAGAGATGTTATTTAAAGTTATAGGGATGTTAGTATTTTAACTAGATGTTAATTAGCAATTAAAACATAATTTCCCCTAATTACCTGCACTAACTCACCCACACACCCATATCTACACACACACACACTTGCGTTTAACACACACACAAAATTCCTTACACTCCCATTTCAGATTTTTATTGGAGAAATCTAGGTTTCTAAGAACCTCAGCAGCCGCCCCTCACCTCTATGACTTTCCCAGCGATTTCGTTGAGTTTTCTTCAAGAAAAATCGTGCCACGTTCGTCCTGGATCAACCCTCGCATCTTTCCTGCTTCTATGTCGTCGTTTCGGTAACGTTAAATATCAAAAGGCATGTATAATCTTTTCTGCATCGATCTTGTTATAATATATGTTCTTATGTTTATTATGCATAAAAATCCATGTATGTTGTAAAAAGTTAGAGCGAAAATTTGTTGGATCGGTTTTGAAATGATTTTAGATCTGAAAACTCAAACTTTGCTGTCATTTTTACTGCGAATTTTCGGCCAATATTCTGTAAAAACTTTCAACATAAAAAACATTTTACTTTTTGATAACTTTGATTTGACAGTGAATTCGAAATTTTTGGATAAGAAATGAGTGCGTTATGATTGTTTTTGTGGGACTGCTCAAACTGCGTTTTTTAAAAATGCGTTCTTGAAGTTTTTGAGTTGCAGGCTTCGTTGGGGGCCGCCGGGCTTGTGATACTGCATTAAGATACGTTATGGGATATACATAGGTGTTATTTGGTGGTTTGTTTGTGTAGGGAATGGCTTGGGATGTAATAAAAGTCGTATAAAGCGAAATGATGTCGAATTAAAAGTTATTGTTGTATTAAAGTTTCTCGTTGATGCTTGGGGACGTTTGGGGTGTTTGTTCGGGTTTGAATCAATGTAATATCATTCTAGGATGAGTCTTGAGGTGTTAGTTCATGGTCCCTAGGCTTGGATTGGAAGAATGAATCAATAAGTTAGTGAATTTTCGCAAGTTTTCAAGTTTAGAGGCTACTCGGAACCCGACATTTGTAACGAACCGTATTCTACACTACTTAAAATTTGCGGAAGAATTAAAAATTTTCTTAAATAAAAACATTCATACGGTCGTCACTCAACATTTTATAAAAATAAATCTCACCATCATCCGTCACCAATAAAATTTTGCTAAAATAAACTGTCTCAAAACGTCTCACGTTCAAATCAAAACATCAGAGTATTTTAAAAATTTGCATAAACATAAACTTGCGGTCCTCGGGTTTAGCCTGCCACTCAGCCCAAGCCTGCCCCTTGGTCATCACCTCCTGTCTCCTCAACATAGTCACCTGCATCGATCAAGTCTAGTGAGTCTAAAGACTCAACACGTATAAACTGGAATAATGAGTACTACATATTAAGGTCGCATGCAACTTTAAAATAGGACATACATAATTTGAAACTTGAACTTGTGCATTAAAACTTGAACATACGTACATACATACTCCGACGTGCCATAACTTAAACTTCCATAAACATACTGCATACGTAAACATACATAACTTCATCATTTTGCGTAGAGGATGTTTCAAAGCAAGTGACCCGTAACATAAATGAGCCTGATCAGACTATACCACAGTACTGGGCTGACAGGGACGTATCCACTGCCGCATACATAAGATCCCTGTTCATAATTTAACAGGCCAGTTGATCCACGTTCATAATTTAACGCTTCACAACCACGATCTAACCCGTTCATAATTTAACGGGCGGATTGGTCCCCGTTCATAATTTAACGCTTTCCAATCCTAACATAATTTGGTCACAAGACATTTAGCATACCTCGAAAACTTAAAATATTTTATTGCACGTCATACATACTTACTTGGCGTTGAGGGATTCGTTGGACTTCGATCGGGGTCGTTGCTGCAACATACTAACATACACTTGTATGCTCAACTCACATAACTTAACGTAGAAATCATACTTACTCTCGAGTTCGATAATTACTTAGGACGTTCTAAAATTTCCCATGACACGACCTCGATAATCCTTGCCCTAAATCATGACATCAACCTCAAAACAAACTATATTATTTTTCCCAAAATAGAAGGATACGGACCCCGTACCTACATCCGTGCATGGGTCCGTGTAGGTACTGGAAGTTGTGTGCGCAGAAATGAGGAGACACGGACCCCGTGCTGAGGTCCGGGTAGAGGTCCGGGTAGACACTGTAAAAGGCACCGCAAAGGAGGGAGGGGCACGGACCCCGTGCATAGGTCCGTGTGGGGGTCCGTGTAGACACTGTAAAAAGACACTACGGAAGAACAAAAGGCACGGACCCCGTGTAGAGGTCCGGGTGTGGATCCGTGCACCTACTGTGAACGCGAACCAACGAAAATTTTGTACATGTTTCGCTTAACTTTCTAGACTCGATTGCACGGACTACGAATCGACACCACGAGCTCATCTTAGGCTACTAATTCAATGACCCAAGCCAAAACAATTGTCCCAAAACAACCCAAAATCACAATCAACCCAACAAACCTGTGAACGAGACTTTTTGACAACAAACGGTTCTATACGACATTCAATCTCCCAAGCGCCTAATGACAAGAAACGACGCTTCATTATACATCCCAACATCATAAATAATATACCTATACGCAGCAACGATCACCCGTCGATCCCCAACGAGGCCTGCAACATAAAACTTCAAGAACATAATTTACGTAAAAGTCGCAGTTTGAGCAGTCCCACGAAAAACGCCATAACTCACTCAATTTTTGTCCAAAAATTTCGAATCATATATCAAATCGAAGGTATCGAAACGCTCTACGACCTTGCCGTTGAAAGTTTTCCCAAAATATGAACAGAAAAATCGCAGTTTTGACATGAACAGTAAAAACGAGTTTTAGATCTAAAAATTTTCCTTCGAAATTGATCCGATTCATGATCCGCTCAAACTACTATCATCATACATAACTTTTACGCATAAAAACAACGCAATACAATATATGACTTGATCGACACAGCAAGAACAGATTATACGTGCCTTTAAGATGATAACGTTACCGAAAGACGACACCGAAGCGGAGATAGAGAAAGGCTTGATCCGGGACGAACGTGGCACCGTTTTTCTCGAAGTAAATATCACGAAAATCTTGCTGGAAAAATGAAGGGAAGGGGGCAGCTGCTATAGGCTTTAGAACCCTAGGTTTTTCTCTTTGAAAATAATAAAAGTCTAGAATGAACTTGTGTGTGTGTTTGTGCGTGTCTAGGTGTGTGTAAAAGTGTGTTTGTGTGTGTGCGTGTGTTTTAAATATTTAGAAGACTAATTTGCTAATTAAAATAATTACTAAACTAATTTAAAATGCTAGTCTCCCCCAAATAATAAAACCTCTACAAAAAGAAATATTAACTTTACTCACTTTTAGATAAAATTCTTTAATTAAAATATAACACACACCATACTAGACTTTAAAAGTTCTAAAATCATAAACTCACAAAATAATTAATTTAGGATTCAAAAATGCTAAAACTCACTAAATTAATTAAAATGCCCCCAAACTCAACTTAAAATAAAATACCATATTTTAACTGGTCACAATCGTCACCGGTCTCTTCCTCGATCTCGCCTCGAATAATCGCCTGAATCATTAAGCTCGAAAGACATTTTAACGTGCATCACATAAACATAAATAATTTAAAATAATGCATTTAAATAAATCATGCATCGCCAAAACTCATTTAAATTTAATTTAGATGATTTAATAATTAAATGAATGCATGGGTTATACGTGTATTAAATTTGGGCACTACAGTTCCTCCCCCACTTATAAAAATTTCGTCCTCGAAATTAAGTCTTACCGAACAACTCCGGGTAGCGAAGTCTCATGTCGGCCTCTGACTCCCAAGTGGCTTCTTCCACCGATTGATTCAGCCATTGGACTTTGACCAACTTAGTCGTCTTGTTCCGAAGTCTGCGCTCCTGTCTGTCTAGGATTTGGACTGGTTTCTCCTCGTAAGACAGGTCTGGAGTCAACTGCAGCGGCTCATAACTCAGAACATGAGAAGGATTAGCCAAATATTTTCTCAGCATCGAGACATGGAACACATTGTGCACCCCGGCCAAATTCGGCGGAAGGGCTACACGATACGCTAGCGTCCCAACTCTGTCCAAGATCTCAAACGGTCCAATAAACCTCGGACTCAACTTGCCTCTCTTTCCAAATCTCATAACACCCTTCATAGGTGCTATCTTGATAAAAACGTGATCTCCTACGGCAAACTCGAGATCTCTCCTCCTTTTATCTGCATAGCTCTTCTGACGGCTCTGGGCGGTCTTCATTCTGTCACGAATCTTGACCACCACGTCTGCAGTTTGCTGAACTATTTCTGGACAAAGTTCTGTTCTCTCACCAACTTCATCCCAATGAACTGGTGATCTGCACTTCCTCCCGTACAGCGCCTCATAGGGAGCCATACCAATAGATGCTTGGAAGCTGTTGTTGTATGTGAACTCCACTAGAGGTAGTCTAGATTCCCACGTTCCTTGAAAATCAATCATGCACGCCCTTAGCAAGTCCTCTAAAACCTGAATCACTCGCTCAGACTGGCCATCTGTCTGCGGGTGAAAAGCTGTACTGAAAAGCAACTTCGTCCCCATGGCTGCATGTAAGCTCTTCCAGAAGGACGATGTAAACCTCGGGTCCCTGTCGGACACAATAGAGACTGGAAATCCATGCAAACGAACTATCTCTCTGAGATAAAGCTCCGCATACTGCGTCATAGAGAAAGTCGTCTTCACTGGCAGAAAATGCGCTGACTTAGTGAGTCGGTCCACTATAACCCAAATGGAATTCGATCCTCTGACTGATCTCGGCAACCCAACAACAAAATCCATAGTAATGTTCTCCCACTTCCACTCGCGGATGGGGAGTGACTTTACCAACCCTGCTGGTCTCTGATGTTCAGCTTTTACTTGCTGACAAGTGAGACATTCTGATACGAACCTACGGATGTCTCGCTTCATTCCTGGCCACCAATACAAAATCTGAAGGTCCTTATACATCTTGGTGCCTCCTGGGTGAATGGAATACGGAGGTGCGTGTGCCTCTGTCAAAATATCATGTCTGATCGAACCAACACTAGGCACCCACATTCTACCTCTGTATCTCACAATGCCGTCTGAGACTGTGTACAGCACACTGCCCTTGGCTTCGTCTTTCAGTCTCCATTTCTGTAATTGCTCATCCGAAGACTGACCTGCTCGGATTCGGTCTAGCAAATCAGATTTGACTGTCAGATTAGGACAGCCTAGGAGCCTTGCCATCACGATAAATCTCTAGACCAAACTTCTGAATCTCCGACTGTAGTGGTCTCTGAGATGACAACTGAGCTACCACTGCCACTTTTCTGCTCAAGGCGTCTGCGACAACATTAGCTTTTCCCGGATAGGTAGCTAATCTCGCAGTCGTAATCTTTCACAAGTTCTAACCACCTTCTCTGTCTCATATTCAGCTCTTTCTGCGTGAAGAAGTATTTGAGGCTCTTGTGGTCGGTGAAGATCTGGCATTTCTCGCCGTATAAGTAATGTCTCCAAATCTTCAATGCAAAGACAACGGCGGCTAATTCAAGGTCGTGCGTCGGGTAGTTCTTCTCGTGCACCTTTAATTGTCTGGAAGCATAAGCTATGACCCGACCTTGCTGCATCAACACTGCGCCTAATCCGAGCTTAGATGCATCGGTATAAAGCAAAACTCGCCTTGCCCTGTCGGCATGGCTAGCACTGGCGTTGAAATAAGAGCTTGCTTCAAGGTGTCGAAGCTCTTCTGGCATTCCTCGCTCCACAAAAACTTTGCATTTTCTTGGTTAGTGAGGTGAGCGGCACAGCTATGGACGAAAATCCCTTGATAAACTTACGGTAGTAGCCTGCTAAACCCAAAAAGCTGCGGATTTCTGATGCGTTCTTTGGCTCAACCCATTCCTTAACGGCTGCTACTTTCGATGGGTCCACCTCAATACCACTGCTGGATACTATATGCCCCAAAAATGCAACTTTCTGCAGCCAAAATTCACACTTACTGAACTTCGCAACTAACTTGCGACTCTGCAAGGTCTGCAAAACTGTCCTCAAATGCTGGTTGTGCTCCTCATGGCTCTTCGAGTAAATAAGAATGTCGTCAATGAATACTATGACGAACTGATCGAGGAACGGCTGAAATACTCGGTTCATGAGATCCATGAAAATTGCTGGAGCGTTGGTCAATCCAAACGGCATTACTAAGAACTCGTAATGCCCGTATCTGGTCCTGAAAGCCGTCTTATGAACATCTGCATCCTTAACTTTCAGCTGATGATACCCTGATCGAAGATCTATCTTATAGAACACGGTAGCTCCCTGCAACTGATCGAACAAGTCTTCGATTCTAGGCAACGGGTATTTGTTCTTGATCGTTACCCTTGTTTAGTTCACGGTAATCGATGCACAACCTCATGCTCCCATCTTTCTTCTTCACAAAGAGCACTGGTGCGCCCCACGGTGAGAAACTAGGGCGGATAAAGCCTTTGTCGAGGAGCTCTTGAATCTGCTGCTTGAGCTCTAACATCTCAGCTGGAGCTAACCTGTATGGCGCCTTAGAGATCGGCGCTGTGCCTGGCACGAGCTCGATTGCAAACTCCACCTCTCTCTCTGGTGGAAGGCCGGTGACGTCATCAGGAAAGACGTCTGAAAATTCGCTGACTACTGGCACTTCTGAAATAGAAGGAGTGGGCACGTCCGGCGCTGCTATAACACTGGCCAAGAAAGCCTGACATCCCTTGGAAATAAGTCTCCTTGCCTGCATGCATGAAATCATGCGAGGAAACTCCTCCATCTAGCTGGCTCGAATAGAAACTGCTCCATGCCCAGCGGCCTGACTAATACTGACCTTTTCTGAAAGTCAATCAGAACTCTGTTCTTAGTCAGCCAGTCAATTCCCAATATAATATCGAACTCTGGCATCGGCAATACGATCAAATCTGCATATACTAGGTGGCCCTGCAGTTCTAGATCGATGTCCCTGATCACACTGGTAGCTAACAACTCTTCCCCTGATGGGACTGTCACTGAGAAGTTCAAGTCCAGACCGATGGACTTGATGTCCAGGTGATTAGCAAAGATCTCTGATATAAAGGAGTGGGTGGCTCCTGAATCTATCAGTGCAGTTGTAGCTAATCTCTTTATGAAAATATTCCCTGAGATGCGTTAGCACAACACAACTTATATCCCAAGACACTAACAAGATAGTAACCCAAATATACTCAAACAATACTAGCATCCTACTTATCCAAGTAATATTCCACATGCAAATCAAATAGTACTGAACTTAGGTAGAAAAGTTTACCGGTAAGTAAAGTAGTGTCTGGGTCCGCCTCCTGTGCATGCATGGCGAATACCCTGCCCTGGGTTGGCTGCTTCCACTGTGGGCACTCCTTCAGCATATGATCTGTGGCTCCACACTTGAAGCACCTGCCTGATCCATACAAGCACTGTCCCGGGTGCTGACGATTGCATTTAGGACACACGGGAAGGCAACGGGCTTCTGAGGCGCCTCTTGCTGCTGAACTGGACCCTTGCCCTTTGGTGGTCCATGATATGGCTTCTTCGCTGGCGGTCCCTGAAACGGCCTCTTAAACTGAGGCCTCTGATTCTGCTGCTTGCGGTGGAGCCTGGTAGGGCCTCTTGCCCTGCCTATCTGCCTCATATCTCGCTGGTCCTGCTCTGCCGCCAATGCTCTAGATACGGCGACTGCATAAGAAGTGGGACCAGCTACTCTCACGTCACGGCGTAGGATCGGCCGCAGACCATTCAGAAAATGCTCAACTTTGCTTGGGGCATGCATTTCGTCAATGAGGGGCACGAAGTGACACCCCCCTCTCAAACTTTCTCACAAACTCTGGCCACGCTACTATCATCCTTGCCGCAGCGTCATGAACTCGTTGGTGAGTGGGTTCGTACTTCCTCAGTGAAGTACTTGGAGTAGAAAACCTCTTTAAAAACGCATTCCAAGGCATGCACCTGTAAATTGACTGCCACTGAGCGGCACTCTCCCACCATAGTCTGGCGTCTCCAGTTAATAAGAAAATGGCACAACGTACCCTATCAGCATCTGCCAGCTCCATACAGTCGAAAATCACTTCGATGGACTTGATCCACCCTTCAGCTATCATCGGGTCAGTGGTACCCGCAAACTCCTTCGGACTCATCCTCCGGAACCTCTACATATCACCGCCTCAGGTCTAGGCCTCTCCTCGGGGCCTACAGCAGTCTGGTTCCTCGCAAACTGCGCGAAGAACTGCGTCATGCCTGCAAGCATCTGCGCCTGGCATATCTGGAGGTGGTGGTGGAGGTGGAGGATTGGCTCTTTCCTCCTCTCGGTGCTCCCTGTCCTCAGTCCTATCTTCCTGGTTAACCATACGTCTAGGAGGCATACTGTTCCAACAATTACCCAACACGTAAACCCAACATGCATGAATATAATACCAATATCATAAGATGCACAAAATTTGAACTTTAAAACATAAACATGCTGAAATCATGATCTAATGCATAGTGCATAGCGTAACTCAAAACTTTAAAACTTACAGACTTGAGGTGTGACTTCGAGAGCTTCTTGCGACTGGCAGTAGGCATAACCCTTTACAAGAACACCGCTCTGATACCAACTGTACGAACCGTATTCTACACTACTTAAAATTTGGCGGAGAAGAATTAAAAATTTCTTAAATAAAAACATTCATACGGTCGTCACTCAACATTCATCAAAAATAAATCTCACCATCATCCGTCACCAATAAAATTTTGCTAAAATAAACTGTCTCAAAAACGTCTCACGTTCAAATCAAAACATCAGAGTATTTTAAAAATTTGCATAAACATAAACTTGCGGTCCCTCGGGTTTAGCCTGCCACTCAGCCCAAGCCTGCCCCTTGGTCATCACCGCCTGTCTCCTCAACATAGTCAGCCTGCATCGATCAAGTCTAGTGAGTCTAAAGACTCAACACGTTAAACTGGAATAACGAGTACTACATATTAAGGTCGCATGCAACTTAAAATAGGACATACATAATTTGAAACTTGAACTTGTGCATTAAAACTTGAACATACGTACATACATACTCCGACGTGCCATAACTTAAACTTCCATAAACATACTGCATACATAAACATACATAACTTCATCATTTTGCGTAGAGGATGTTTCAAAGCAAGTGACCCGTAACATAAATGAGCCTGATCAGACTATACCACAGTACTGGGCTGACAGGGACGTATCCACTGCCGCATACATAAGATCCCTGTTCATAATTTAACAGGACCAGTTGATCCACGTTCATAATTAACGCTTCACAACCACGATCTAACCCGTTCATAATTTAACGGGCGGATTGGTCCCCGTTCATAATTTAAACGCTTTCCAATCCTAACATAATTTGGTCACAAGACATTTAGGCATACCTCGAAAACTTAAAATATTTATTGCACGTCATACATACTTACTTGGCGTTGAGGGATTCGTTGGACTTCGATCGGGGGCCGTTGCTGCAACATAACTAACATACACTTGTATGCTCACTCACATAACTTAACGTAGAAAATCATACTTACTCTCGAGTTCGATAATTACTTAGGACGTTCTAAAATTTCCATGACACGACCTCGATAATCCTTGCCCTAAATCATGACATCAACCTCAAAAACAAACTATATTATTTTTTTCCCAAAATAGAAGGATAACGGACCCCGTACCTACATCCGTGCATGGGTCCGTGTAGGTACTGGAAGTTGTGTGCGCAGAAATGAGGAGACAACGGGACCCCGTGCTGAGGTCCGGGTAGAGGTCCGGGTAGACACTGTAAAAGGCACCGCAAAGGAGGGAGGGGGCACGGACCCCCGTGCATAGGTCCGTGTGGGGGTCCGTGTAGACACTGTAAAAAGACACTAACGGAAGAACAAAAGGCACGGACCCCGTGTAGAGGTCCGGGTGTGGGGTCCGTGCACCTGACTGTGAACCGCGAACCAAACGAAAATTTGTACATGTTTCGCTTAAATTCTAAGACTCGATTGGCACGGACTATGGGTACGAATCGACACCACGAGGCTCATCTTAGGCTAGCTAATTCAATGACCCAAGCCTAAACATATTGTCTGCGCAAATCAACCATATCACAATTCAACCAAACTAAACCTAGTGAACGAGACCTTTTTGACCAACAAACGGTTCATATACGACATCAATTCTCCGCAAGCAGCCTAATGACAAGAAACGACGCTTCATTATACATCCCAACATCAGAAATAATATACCTATAATCGCAGCAACGATCACCCGTCGATCCCCAACGAGGCCTGCAACATAAAACTATTCAAGACATAATTTACGTAAAAGTCGCAGTTTGAGCAGTCCCACGAAAAACGCCATAACTCACTCAATTTTTGTCCAAAAATTTCGAATCATATATCAAATCGAAGGTATCGAAACGCTCTACGACCTTGCCGTTGAAAGTTTTCCCAAAATATGAACAGAAAAATCGCAGTTTTGACATGAACAGTAAAAACGAGTTTTAGATCTATAAAATTTTCCTTCGAAATTGATCCGATTCATGATCCGCCGCTCAAACTACTATCATCATACATAACTTTTACGCATAAAAACAACGCAATACAATATATGACTTGATCGACACAGCAAGAACAGATTATACGTGCCTTTAAGATGATAACGTTACCGAAAGACGACACCGAAGCGGAGATAGAGAAAGGCTTGATCCGGGACGAACGTGGCACCGTTTTTCTCGAAGTAAAATCACGAAAATCTTGCTGGAAAAATGAAGGGAAGGGGCGGCTGCTATAGGCTTTAGAACCCTAGGTTTTTCTCTTTGAAAATAATAAAAGTCTAGAATGAACTTGTGTGTGTGTTTGTGCGTGTCTAGGTGTGTGTAAAAGTGTGTTTGTGTGTGTGCGTGTGTTTTAAATATTTAGGAGACTAATTTGCTAATTAAAATAATTACTAAACTAATTTAAAATGCTAGTCTCCCCCAAATAATAAAACCTCTACAAAAAGAAATATTAACTTTACTCACTTTTAAATAAAATTCTTTAATTAAAATATAACACACACCATACTAGACTTTAAAAGTTCTAAAATCATAAACTCACAAAATAATTAATTTAGGATTCAAAAATGCTAAAACTCACTAAATTAATTAAAATGCCCCCAAACTCAACTTAAAATAAAATACCATATTTTAACTGGTCACAATCGTCACCGGTCTCTTCCTCGATCTCGCCTCGAATAATCGCCTGAATCATTAAGCTCGAAAGACATTTTAACGTGCATCACATAAACATAAATAATTTAAAATAATGCATTTAAATAAATCATGCATCGCCAAAACTCATTTAAATTTAATTTAGATGATTTAATAATTAAATGAATGCATGGGTTATACGTGTATTAAATTTGGGCACTACAACATTTGTGCACTTTTTCTTTCAAAATGCGAATTTCCAGCACCTACACGGACCCTTACACGAGGTCCGTGTCCTTTTAAAAAAAACGTTTTTAAGGATTTTTTTTGGGGTTTGATGTAATAATTTAGTCTGATGATTAAACGAGGTCAAGTTCCAAGAGATTTGGAACGTCATAAGGAAATTTGTCAGTTTTCGGTGAGAGCATGACTATATGTCTAAGTTATGCAAGATAGGATTCGAACTCATGTTAGTATGTGGCAGCAGTGGCCCCAAGTGAGATCCAACGAATCCCTCAATGCCAAGTAAGTATGTTCGACGTGCAAATGAAAATATTTTTATGTTTTTGAGGTATGCTAAATGTCTTGTGACCAAATTATGAACGGGTTTGGAAGTCGGTGAACATGGTCGATGACCTCTACACCCTAGTAAAGCATGACCGGGTTTAGATCAGGATTGGAAGGAAAGGGTAAAGCATGATCAAGGACTAATCCACCCGGTAAAGCATGATCGGGGACCAATCCACCTGGTAAAAGCATGACCGGGGATCTCATGTAGGTGGCAGTGGATTTTCCCTGTCAGTCCAGTACTGTGGTTTAGTATGATAAGATACATTTATGTATGGATCACTTGCTTTGAAACATATCTCTAGGCAAAATTATGAAGTTTATTTATATTCAAGTATGTATGAAGCAAGCATGTTTATGAAAAGTTTTATGATGATGGCACGTTTACGTTTATGCTAATACATTCAAGTTTCAAGTACGTTTATGCTATTACGTTCAACTTTCAAGTATGTAAGCCCTAATTTAAAGATACATGTGGTTTTATTATGTAGTATTTGCTATCTCCAGTTTATACATGTTGAGTCTTTAGACTCACTAGACTTGATCGATGTAGGTGAGGATGACTTTGTGGAGACTAGGGGTGGGGACCAATGAGTTGGCTTGGACTGAGCAGGAGGCTAAGCCCGAGGACTGCCCGTGTTTTTATGAATACTTTATGCATGTTCAAATACTCTGATTTCATGTTTTTGTTTACGATGTTTAAACAAGCATTTTTAGCAAACTTTATTGGTGATCTTTTGTGGCAATTATTTTGGATAAACAGTTTATTGATGATCAAAATTTGAAAGTTATTTTAAATTTAAGATAATTTTTATTTTTCCGCAAATTTTAAAATAGTTAAAAAATACGGTACTTTATAATTATTGTATCATGTATTATTAAAAGTTAATAAATACATTATATTAATTATTGGAGAGTTTTAAATATAATGAAATTATTAGAGTCTTTATGGAAAAAAGACTCATAATGGGACTAGGAGTCAACATCTATACATACACCACTAGGACTCATAATTGCTAACCCTAATTTTTGCACGCAAAGCAAACAAAAATTCTTCCTGCCTTTATGAAAAAACCCATGGCCATGTGCAGTTGGAAGCAAATCAAGTCATGTAATTTATTTTTGATTAATGACTTAATTAGCTTCTATAATAATTCACTACAAGAAAAAATTCTTATGATGACATTCATATTTGTCATCATATTCAATATTTAGTGACATTTAAGTTTTAGTGACACCTCCAACAAATGTCGTCTATTCCAATGTCGTCTTAAACATCCTGACATTTTTTAATGTCATTATAAGATGTTAATGACAACATCATACGTGTTACTAATTATTCATATAATGACAATTTTAAATGTCAGGAAAACTCGTGTTTTAAAGACATTTATACATGTCTTGCTATTATAGCAATAATGACAAATTTATATGTCAGTTAACATAATTTATAACGACAACTAAAAGTGTCGTGTTATTTATAGTGACAAAAAAATGTCACTAATGATATGTTAAAAGGTTAATTTAAAATGTCTCATTATGTAATCTGTAATGACACTTACAAATGTCTTCTATACTAGTATATAAGGATATTGAAAATTGTCATTAATAGTTGTTTATAATGACTTTTTGAAATGTCTCCATATGAGTTTTACAATGACATTTTTTATGTACATGATTTAATGTTCTATTGTGACATAAAAAATGTCATATTTTATGAAATGCCATCGATTTTCAATATTTTCATGATATAATATTCAAGGATATAACAAATTAACATAAATACAAATAGAAAATTTTAAAATAGAAATTAAATTGATAATCAATAATTGTCATTAATTTTGCAATCATTAATGTGTAAGACCGACAAATTTGTCTCTCGAAAAACATCTATATCCCAACAAATGTACCAAATGTATTTACTTTAAGAACTAACAAAACAATTAAGTCTTCTAAAGCAAAACATAAGCAAACTTGTGACGCATCTTCATATTCAACCATCTCATCTTAATCAAATTCCAATATTCTTGTCACCTACAATAAAAATTCATATATTTGTATGAATGAAATAAAATTAAAGAACACAAAATAGAAGAGATTAAAATTTAATTCCAACTAGTGAATATCATCATACCAAATGATAAACTGGAAAATTATTATTTTTCCAAATGCACCTAGTAGAAATCTTCCTCATTAACTGTCAACTGCAAATATAATTGATATTGGTTTAAAAAGATACTAACATGACGGACATAATAATAAATACTAGTTAATTGAAAAGTTGAATATCATACCAAATGACAAGGCCAAGCTATCATTCCTCCAAGTGTATCCCCAACCTTTTGTAAAAGATCATATGGCCTAATCAAACTCTCTTCCCGTTCTAGGACAACTAGAACTTGTATTTCACACCAATTTCGTCCCAACTTCTGTCTTCCTACTTCGGTATTTGGATCCATGCTACGAACCACTCCTTTTGCCACAATTTTCGTCGAATCAAATAGACTTTTTATTGAGACAGAACATCCAATCTACATCAAAGTGCAAAAGAGAAAGTTTTGATAAAAACAATTATAAAGTACAATCATCAACAACCATTATGCTAATGAGTATGTCTAGCTAGCCAGAAAACAAAAAACATAAAGAAACATCATTCAAATTAGTTAACTCAAGACAGCAAACTATCCAGAAAAGTTAAACAATATGGAACACAAATTAAACACATTCAAACTTTACTAAAGACCAGTTTCTTCCATACCATTTTTTACTCACTAATCTTTCAAAGAAGAATCATATCACACTATGTATTGAATAGGCGCACCAGGCCTACTAGATGATCTAACGTATATTCTTAAACCCAAAAGCCAATGTTGAATCAATAAAGTACTAACTCAATATAATAATAAAGTAATAAAACTAGAAAAAAGACTTTACCCTTGGAGATAATGGACTACTTGAGGATGTTGTGTGTTGTATATTGTTGTAATTTGAACCAAGGTTTTGGTTTGGTTGATTGCAAATCTTTGATTCTAACATTGCAATGTGTTGGCCTTGTTTTCTAACTTGCTCATCCATTTTTTCTAACTTTGTCTTTTGCTCCATCACTATTCGATTGCATGTACTACGGCTTGGAACTTCTCCCCATAAATCAGATGGGTTAACACCATCACCAAGCATACGCACTCGGCCTGATCTATCTGGTCCAATGATTTGAGCAAATACGTCATTTTGACCAATTTGATCATCCTCATCTTCAGGAAGTTGATTTTCCAGTTCTTTCATTGCAGCCTTCAACAAAAAATCAAAATCCATAATGTATTCATAATGATTATGAAAACAAATATCTTTGAAAGAAATCTAGTTGAAGTTTATAAAACAACTTACCAATTTTTCTGCCACAATGTTGCCTGAGGGACTTCCATTAGCATGAGTGAAACAAGCATGAATAATTCAACTCTTGATGGAGGTCGCCCTTTTTCTTTTTTCTAATATGTAATTTGTTAAAAGTTTGTAGATTCTAATGCATGTAGAATTATAAGATTAATAAGATAAATTACCAATTTTTGTTGCACTTGAGCGAAATATCTTCTTCCAGTTGTCTGATTCATTATCTTTTGGTTCCGAGCAATCTTATTTTTTTCACTTCTCTCCTGATACATTAAATTCAACTTGGTACACAAGACAAATGTCTACATGAACATTTTTCTAAACATATAAAATATTGTATACCTTTGATTTTTCTGAGTTCCACTGAGCAACTAATTTCACATATTGTTCTACAAAAGCTCTTTTATCTCTTTCTTCAAGAAGAACTTGCATTGGTAACTCAGGATCATAATACTTCTTTTTTAGTTCTGACTTCCAGTTTCTCCATTTTGTTCCTATTGAACGTAGCGTCCAACTTTCTGTTCCAGGAGGAAGGTCGTACTTTTCCTACAAAGGCATTTAAACAATTTACCATCATAGTAAAAAATTATTTAATAATAAAATTATTCAATAACATTTCAATTACCTTTATAACATCTAGCATTTTTTTCTTACTATCCAGGGGCATTTTATGCCAATCTTCCACGTCAATCGGACAAAATTTACCATTTCTTGCCAAAGTACCCAAAAAATCAGTAAATTTATTTCTTCTTGATCCAATAGGACGTCCCATATCATCACATTGAATCTTAATACGTGGCAGCGTGCTAGGTCTACCCCAAATTTCTTTCATAAATGTAGGGCCTCTAGTTTTCTTCTCAGCGTCAAGAGATTCACTTTCGCTATCTACATCTAGATGGAAAAAAGATAAATAAATGATTGAATAAATAAAGTGAAATGAGTTATTACATTTTTCGTATAGGTTACCTTGATCAGATTCTTCGTCCATAAAATCATTTTCAACATGTGGGTTATTGTTGAATGTGATCCTAGAAGTCGAACCTGTATTTTTTTTATATGGATAAATAGAGGATGAAGTAAGTATTATAACAAGTTATATCTAAATGTAATCATCGGAACTAAAAAACTATAATTTCATGTCTTTCTATATCTTAATTTTTAGGATGTTACCTTGTAATTCAATGTCATTTTGATTTGAAGCTTCATCTATTTGGTTTCTTGATGGATCTTGTACGCTTTGACAATCTGCACAAGCATTATTTCAACAAAATATATGCAAATTGAATTTATAATTATAAATAAGATGCTACCTCTTTCTTTTGAATTTCGAGTTGTGTGATTGTCAATCAAAATCAGTGGTTGAGTATTTGTCTCATCTTGAAGTTGAAAATGAGTTTTTCCAACATTTTTATTTTTAAAAGCCATTCCTATCAAAAACAAGTTATTTAAGATAAATAAAGCATTTATAAGCATTATACCGAATTATATCAAAATTTAATCTTTTGAAATAAAATATTCTTAAGTTTCATATATTTTTATATATCATACCTTGTACATCATTGTGTTGCTGCTTTGAAACTTTATCCTTTTGGTTATTTAGCATACCTTGCATGTTTTCAAATTCTGCACAAGTATTGACTTCACCAAAATATAAGCAAGTTAAGTTTTAATTATAAGCAACAAAGTCCTAACATTTTTCGCTAGCTACCATGTTTTACCAAGTTCTCTTGCAAGACTGACTTGAACAAAGTATAAAACATTCATACAAATGCAAAAGGTCAAATAAGAGTTATACACAAGCAACAAACAGATTGTTTTTGTGTAAAATGCGATGATACCTCTTTTTTTTGAATTTCGAGTTACATGATTGGCAGATATGATACGTGGTTGTGTATCTTCCTCATCTCGAAGTTGAAAATGAGATTTTCCAAAAAATTTACTCTTACGAGTCATTCCTATCAAAAGAAAAGGTTAAAAATTACAAATGCTTTTATATAGAATAAATAAAACATGAAGTAAGCATTATACATATCCAAACTTAATCGTTTCAAATAAAATGCTATAAGTTTCATATCTTTTTATATTTAATACCTTGTAAATCATTGTGTTGGTGCTTTGAAACTCCATCCATTTGGTTATTCAACATACCTTGTATGTTTTGAACTTCTGCACAAGTTTTGATACCACCAAAATATAAGTAAGTTGAGTTTTTAATTATAAACAAGAAAATGCTAACCTTTTCCGCTATCATTCATGCTACCGAGTTCTCTTGCAAGACCAACTTGAACAAAGTACATAAAATTCAGACAAAATCAAAAGGTCCAATAAGAGTAATACAAAATCAGCAAACATATTCTTGATGTATAAAGTTACATGCTACCTTTTTTTGAACTTCGAGCTGCGTGATTGGCAATCATAATTCGAGATTGTGTATTTGCCTTATCTTGATGTTGAAAATGAAGTTTTCCAACAGTTTTACCCTCACTAGCCATTCCTATCAAGAGCAAGAGCCACAACTTGAAGATAAAAAAAAGTTAGTTATATCCTTTGATATGATAATAAAAGATCCATAGTGAAAAATGAAATAAAAATATAATGTTATTATTATTCTAGTATCCAGCAAATCCACTGTAATGCCCGAGAATTTAATTACAGTAATCTGGAATAATTTGGATATGATTACTGTAATCAAAGATTAATCTAAAATGATTTATAGAATTAATCGAGATGATTATAGACGGAACGGATCGGATTAGAACACATGTGAAAGGTGTAAATTGTGTGTGTAAATTAATGTGTTGGCGCACATGCGCGATCAAAATTGGCGCACATGCGCGAGAATCACAGTAGGGTTGGCGCACATGCGCGAAGACAGGCGCGCATATGCGCGACACCTACAGAAGCCTTGGCGCATATGCGCGAGTTGAGTGGCGCATATGCGCGGGAGGGCCAGAAGGGGTGGCGCATATGCGCGGAAAGAATGGCGCATATGCGCGAGTAGTACTTTCGCCGAGACAGTAGGTCTCGCGCATATGCGCGAGTAGTGACCGCGCATATGCGCGAGACGTGCGGCGTGAAGTAGTATGCCACTTGCCCTGCATGCATGAAATGTATATATATGTATAAAAATCGAATTTTTCATTCAGAATAAGCAAAAGGAAATCGAGAGGGTAGGGGGGGAAAGCGTTGTTCTTCATTTTAAAATTTGATTTACGAGCAAATCGTTTATCTGAATTGGAATCCGACTTCAGTTCTGAACTCCTCTCGCTACGAGCTACACAAGGACGTAAGTTTTATTACGTTTAGGCAAGATTTGATTTTATGATGTTGTTAGAATTGAATATGATTCAGATATGGTATTTCTGCTACCGTAGATATTGTAGAATCGAAGTCAGATTTAGAAACAGATTGTTTATGGAATTGTTATGAATTTTAGAGTCGATTTGATTGAGATTGCTATCAGAATTATGCTGTTATTCATGTGAAAGTGTACAGAACTGAAGTTATAGATTGTACTGAGATTTATTAGGACTTCTGGTATTATAATTGTGATGTTAAGACTGAAAGAGTTACAAGACTGTATTGTTATGCCGTCTAAACATCAGTTGGTACAGATTGATCAGATTCAATATTGGTTTCCGTTACTCGTGATATTGTTGATGTGATCAGATTTTGTACTAAATTGGGTATTGATCAGAACAGATTGTGTTTTGAGCTACACATTGATACAGTGTATGGTTATTGATTTCAGATCAGATGGACAAGTTCGACTTCGAGACGTCGTTTCATCAGATCAGGAAGACAAAGATATAATTCATGTGATATTCGGGAAGTCCCAACTCAAATGAAATCTCATTTGAGTTTCCCAAAAATCACATACTAGACTGTTGTCTAGATTTTATTATGTTTATGCGTTGATTATAGAATTGTATTCTATTATGAGATTATGTCATATTCAGCTATGAATATGATTATGCTTTGTTTACAGATTTCTATTCATTTAGAGAGGAAGTCTTGACAGTCATGTCAGACTTCTAGACGTCGGTGTTATCTCAGCGTAGGAGTAGGCATTACTCCT